>NW_018128123.1:394753-410538 GCF_001952655.1 Monopterus albus
ATGGAGCCTTGTTATTAAGGGCTTTGTATGTTAGGAGAAGGATTTTAAATTCTATTCTGACTTTTACAGGGAGCCAGTGGAGAGAAGCTAATATGGGAGAGATATGATCTCTCTTGCTCGTTCCTGTCAGTCCTCTGGCTGCAGCATTTTGGATTAACTGGAGGCTTTTTAGGGAACTATTGGGACATCCTGATAGTAAAGAGTTACAGTAGTCCAGCCTGGAAGTAACAAATGCATGGACCAGTTTTTCAGCATCACTTTGAGACAGGATGCTCCTGATTTTCGCAATATTGCGCAGGTGAAAGAAGGCAGTTCTAGAGACTTGGTTTATGTGTGATTTAAAGAATATATCCCGGTCAAAAATTACTCCAAGGTTCCTCACAGTAGTACTGGAGGCGAGAGCTATGTCATCTAAAGTAACTATATGATTAGATAGCAGATTTCTAAGGTTTTCAGGCCCAAGCACAATGACTTCAGTTTTGTCAGAGTTTAGAAGTAAGAAGTTACAGGTCAGCCAGGCCTTTATGTCTTTAAGACATGCTTGATGTTTGACCAGCTGATCTGATTCATTTGGCTTCATAGACAAATATAACTGAGTATCATCTGCTTAGCAATGGGGATTTATGTGCTTTCTGATAATATTGGAAGATTCATCATTAACATGAACAAATTGAAATCTTTCTGATAAATAAGATTTGAACCAACTTAGCGCAGTTCCTTTAATGCCAATAACATGCTCAAGTCTCTGCAGCAAGATGCTGCGATCAGTGGTGTCAAAAGCAGCACTGAGATCTAAGAGGACAAGTATGGAGACAAGTCCTTTATCTGAGGCTAGGAGAAGATCATTGGTGACTTTCACCAATGCAGTTTCTGTACTATGATGGACTCTAAAACCTGACTGAAAATCCTCAAACAGATTATTCCTGTGCAAGTGGTCACATAACTACTTAGCAACAGCTTTTTCCAGAATTTTAGAAATAAATGGGAGATTGGAAATTGGTCTATAGTTAGCTAGGACACCTGGGTCAAGAGTAGGCTTTTTGAGTAGAGGCTTAATTACTGCAACCTTAAAAGCCTGTGGAACATAACCTGTTAATAGAGAAAGGTTAATCAGATAGATATCAGATATAGATGTGTTGATTAGGGGAAAGACGTCTTTGAGCAGCCTTGTCGGGAGGAGACATGTTGGTGATTTAGATAAAGCAATTGTTGAGGTCAGGTCAGAGAGATCTATGGGAGAGAAGTAGTCCAAGTATAAATGAGGTCTTACAGATGTTTCTAAAGCCACTGTAGCAGATGGCACATCCGCGAGAGTTGTGGGAGTGGTCTGACCAATTTTTTTTCTAATAGTTGTGATTTTATTTGTAAAGAATCTCATGAAGTCATTGCTCCTGAGATCTAAGGGAATGTTAAGCTCAACAGCACTGTGGCTCTTTGTCAGCCTGGCTACAGCGCTGAAAAGAAACCTGGGGTTGTTCTTATTTTCCTCAATCAGTGATGAATAAAATGTGGTTCTGGTACTGCGAACTTTTTTAAATATGTTATTAAACTATCTTTCCAAGCTATGAAAAACTCTTCTGACTTAGCGGAGCGCCACCTCCTTTCCAGTTTTCATGATGCCTGCTTTAGGGAGTGGAGCTGCGAGCTGTACCATGGGGCTAACCTCCTCTGTTTCACTGCCTTCCTTTTCAGAGGGTCAACTGTATCAAGTGTATTACGCAGGGAGGTTGCAGCACTATCAACAAGATTATCGACTTGTGTGGGGGAGAGATACTGATACACTACAGGGTTTGACATTAACCATGGCCCAATGTGGCCACCAAGCTTCATCAGACCCCATGTCTCAGACCCCTGCACTTCACCAACACACGTTAATGTTCCACAAACATCCCAATTCATTTCACACCTTTTAGTTCTATAAAAACAGCAAACGGTAAGGTTATTGGTCACCGGCTCGCTGCCATTATGTCGGGGCTGCTGAATGACGTTTTACTAAAGCTAATCAAACTTCTAACAATTGCTGCAGAGTAACCGGAAACATAGAACAGGCAATGAAAAATGGCAATGAAAATTTAGGAATGAATGGAAGCAGGTGTGTAAGTGGCTAGAATATAACTCATCTAACTACAGTATGTAATGTACTGCGGTGTACGCAGGACTGACACAGGGATGATGCTGGGAGGGACTGTGTCAGGCACAGGAGTGCATGCTGGGGGTGAGAAAGATGAACTGAGACACTGAGGATATGTACCATATAGTTTCAAAGAACTTGTTTTCACTTTAAATAATTATCAAATGTATTCATTCTGCCCATGTATTTTGACAAAGTAAGCTACAGTTGGAAGCATCTATTACAGGTTTTCAACAGGGTTTTCTAATGTTTCTATTGCAAACATGACTCAGGCACACTGCTGGGAGGGAGAGAGTAAAACAGAGTGGGTATGAGGCAGACGCATGGGGGGCTGCACAAAGTCACTGTGAACTATGAGACAGAATAGTGTGTATGTTTACAAATGAACTGGAGTTTTTAGTTTAAAGATTAAGACTAGTCACTTTCTATATTAATATTATTATAGTATTTTTTTTTTTTTTTTTTTTTGTCTCGTCTTTTGGAATTTGACATTTTCTTATTCTCAAATTGTCAGGGTCTCAAGTTAGGATTGGACTCAAAATGCAGGAATTAGTTATAGAAGATTTTAATGAAAACTACAAGAGCAAGAATCAGAGGAAAAGCTGGGGGGGCTCAACCTGACAAGTGTAACTACCAGGCTACAACTCAAACAGGACAGTCAAGGAGCTAGGTAATGAACTTGAAGGCACAAAAACTCAAACACACCCACATAATAAAACTGCGAAACCAACACCCCAAGTTAGTCCAAAGATCGAAAGAGAATAGTCCAAAGAACGCTGGGGCAGAACACAAAACAGGATACATACAGTAAACCGAGCTTACAGGGTGTGACAAAAAATATGAAACTGCAAGGGACTGAGGGAAGGGAGAAGAATAAAGGCTGGAGACCATGCCCTAACGAGCAACAGGTGGAAACACTGAGCAGTGATTATGAACGCGAGTCAAGCTGAGGCAGGTGAAATGGCACAGAACAGGAAATCCAACAAAATAAAAGCACAAAATGGAAAGCAAGTCCCCAAACTGTAACAAAGATATTATTTTAGTGTTATTATGTCACTCTTTTAAGTGATTTCATTGTTTTTTTTTATCATTTGCCATCATCATAGTACATAACATAATAGTGTCGTTTTCAGAAGAAAAATACATTTAATACAGTTTGAAAAACAACAACAACAACAACAACATCATCACAGCCTGTAAGCTGTTGGGGACCCATAGCCCGTCAGTCACATGTGCACCCACCTTTATCATCCAGGTTTGCTTGTGTTGTTCAAAACAACAAAGCAAAATGCATGCGCACATACAGGATTGTAATTTATAAAAACAGGAAAGCTTTGTAGTGAAGAATGGTGAGTAAAGGTAGAATTCCACCACTCGAGTATTACTGGCCAACCAACAGCACAGTTTCAAAATTAATTCCTTTTTTCCTCCTGAGAATAGTTTCAGAGCAAAATCGCAACATGCTTTTAATAAGTCATGCCTGTTTCTTGTAATTGACTCCGAACTGAAAAACAACATGTACCTATGTATGTTTTTTGTTTCATAAACATATAGTATATTCTACACAAAACCTTTTAGGCCTATCACTGAATCCTTGTCTTAAAGAGGCTTCCTCTAGACACCCAGTAGCTGAGAGCTGTGCTGGCTCCTCTGAATGGGTTACTTGGCTTTTTTGACCACTCAGCAGATACAACCTCAGATAGTGGCCTCCACCTTGTCCTCTGGCCCACCTGAAGCCATCTGAGAGGCAGCAAAAGACCAGTAAGACTCTTGCTTGCAGACTGCCTTCTTTCATCTCTTTGTTTTGGATTGTAATGTGCAGCAATATATGCAGCGTAATCTACAGTAGATATTTCCTTTTCCCAAATCTCCAGTCTGTTCTCCATATCTGAACAATTGAGGTTTTTTTACTGCAGGGAAGTTTTGGAACAGCACAAATGTACAGGCAGACAGAATAATGTGGAGGGAGTTGTCTGTGCATTCTGCACATGACAGCATGTTTGATGTACAGTACAGTATATAAACACAGGATATGTCTGTAGGTGAGTCCTGTACAGGCCACATTTTGAAAACCCGCACCCGCAAAGCTCTCTACCCAAAATTAAAATAGACTTCAAGCTGCACAGTCACTTACTTTAAAGTGCTTGAGAGTTGTGTTCTTGGAAAAGTATTGATGGACACAGCACCTGGGCTGTGTAGCTGTTCCCTTAGTGGGGAAGTGCCTAGCTTGCAGCTCCCAAAAGCTAACAGTTTTTGGCACTATTTACAAGCAGCACAGGGGCTGATAACACTGTTCTCCCATATGTCTGACTTGACTTTCTGTGATATATTGTCCACAGTTTTGTATTCACCAATGGCTGTTTTCGCTTTTAGGGTATCCAGTTTGACACACTGACATCTATGTTGATAGATGATGTCCTATTAGCCGGACCGAGTAGAGGGGTCTAAGGTTGGGCCATGGGTCTTCGCAATAAACGTATTGGTTATTTAGACTTGATAATATTGTGCTGGATTAGATTTTTAAAAGAAGCGGGACCTTTGTTTATTTATTTTTTTTAGCTTAAATTGTGTTTATTTCACTCGCTGCCTGCCCACATTTAGTCAATTTTTTTTTTACCTGTGCCCGTATCTGTGAATTGACATAAACATAATTTTTACCCATTACTCGTATTTTTTATGGGTACCTGCCGGTATCCCGACCCTGCTTATTTGCTTTGTTGACAAGAACTAGATGAGAAAACTGAACTTGCCCTCATGCCTGTACGATACATATGTATAAGCTACAGAAACCAGCTGCTTAGCTTAATAAGACTGGAAACAGGGAAACAGCTAGCCTGCCAGAGGTACAACAAAAGTGGACTGTGGAGTCTAAAGTCAATTTGAGGCTTTCTGGGAGCCAGTAAAGACTCCAAAACGTTACTGGGTCAGTGAAGACATACCAATTACAGGAAAAATTGGAATAAATGAGTCGTCTCATCCAGGATAATGGTGGCCCCACCCATCAAGGGACCACTGAATGATTTAATAAGTATGAAAATGATGTGAATCATATGCTGTGGCCTTCAAGCCAGTTAATCCCCTTTTGGGAGATGTTGGAGTGACATGTTAGAGAGCGTCTCCACCACCATCATCAAAACACCACATGAGGGAATGTCTTTTGGAAGAATATTGTTCATCCTCCAGTAGAGTTCAGAGAATGGGAGAGTCAATGCCAAGGTGCACTGAAACTGTTCTGGTGGCAGGTGGTGGCCAAGCACCTTACTGAGACACTTTGTTAGATTTTTCCTTTCATTTGTTGCCCGCCTGTAGTTCCACCATCTAACTTGATATAAAACCATAACTCATTTTTACACATAGATTTTTTTGTACAGGTCAAATGAAGAATGTATGCCATGTTAACTAGTGAGCTTGAATCTTGTCATTGATTTTGTTAATGATGCATGATAAATATCATCCTCATAGTTCCCTAACACTGTAATATACTAATTGTTGGCTGTGGCTAGGTTAATGTAGCTTTACAAATAAAACCTCATATTGAGAGTTGCACATTGTTTATAGAGCCAGCTCCCTCTACAGAGCAGAGACAAGCACAGAGAGAGAAAGAGCAGAGAGAGATGGTAAAAGGAAGTCTTTCACAACAACTGCCTGCAATATCTACAGCACACATATTATATCCACTTTGTTTTTTGTCTTATTAAAGTTGGAAGTGGGAGCAGCATGGTGGAACAGTGGTTAGCACTGTCACCTCACAGCAAGTAGATTCTGGGTTTGACCCCAGGCCTTTCTGTGTGGAGTCTGCATGTTCTCCCTGTGCCTGCATGGGTTCTCTCCTCCCATAGTCCAAAGACATGCATCTTAAGTTTATTGGTGACTCTAAATTGCCCGTAGGAGTGGGTGTGGGTGTGTGCGGTTGTCTGTCTGTAAGTGTCAGCCCTGTGATATCCCCCCTGTGACCCTCTTCAACAGGATAAGGGGCATAGATAATGGATGGATGGATGGAAAGTTGGAAGCACCGTAATTAGCTGGAGACGGTTGATCTGCTGTGGCAGGCACAGGGGCAGCCGCAAGAAGAAAATCTGCCTGCCGAGATTTGCTTGCCTCTTGCAGGAGCATCGGTGGTGCATCGTGCACAGCACCAGCTGGAGCTTTCCTCCGGCAGCCCTGCTCTCTCATAAACACACATATCAACTGATGAATGTATGTGCTAGAGTACTCCATATCCCATAACAGTAGTGTCCCCGCACTCCCCTTTTTCATGACACCAACTTTCCACACAATAAGCAGCATTAGGCTTCGGATGTGCGCCTCGGGCAGGCCTTGGGATTCATTGATTTGACACATAAACCCACAATATTTGTTTGTCATTATAACAAGAAAATACAGTATGTCATTATAATGTGAAAACTGTCACATTTTAACGTGAAGAGTATCTCATAAAAGTGAGAAAAGTATCTCATTATAACAAGAGAGGTTCCTTGTTATAACGAGATACTGAACAAATCTTTATTTTCAGTATGGTGGCAGCTATACGCTGCCACAGTGATGTGCTTTGGTCAACATGCTATTGTTTTAAAGTGCTATATAATAAATTTTTGACTTATTTTGTAAAAGGTGCAAATATAACGTGATGTTGTAAATCAACAATACTTTTGCATGTTGAGTGAAATATTCTATTCTCTATTTGGAATCAGTTTTACATTGACATTTATACAGCTATTAAAGCACAGGTATGTGTGTAGGGTGAAGAGCAGGGGCACTGCAGTGGAGAGGAGACCTTTCTTTGAACTGAACCTTTGCCCCACAAAATGCAGTATTTTGGATGTGTTGCTCAGCTTTTACAAATAATTCTGCGAGTTAGAGTAAGTATTGTTGTTTGAGAATTATGACACCATCCAGTCAATCAAAACCACACATTAACTGCAGCAACTCCTTTTTGCAATGATAATAATAATACTAATAAACTTCATTTATATAGCACTCTACAACTCTAAGGAGTCCAGAGTGCTGCACAGTAACACAAATACCGTATACCAGGTGGAAACCATGCTAAAACAATCAAACCTAAACACATTAAAACACAGATTTCTAAAACTGAATTATAAAAGTATCATGCCAAAGTAGAAGTAACATAGCACAACAAGATAAAACAACATTAACACGGGATGTGAGAGCGGATTAAGCATAAAAGGCCTGCTTAAAGAAATGGGTTTTTAAGGCCGACTTGAAACCTACTAACTCAGTCTTAGACTGTACTTCTAGAGAAAGGGAATTCCAGAGGCTGGGGCCATATACAGCAAAAGAACAGTTGCCCCATTTTTTATATCGAGCTCGCGGGACAACTAGGGACAACTGTTCTGAAGAGCGAAGGGCTCTACACGGAGCGTACCTGGACAGAAGGTCCGACAGGTACTGCGGAGTGAGGCCGTGGATAGCCTTAAAAACAAATAAACACGTCCTAAATTTAACTCTGTGCTGTATTGGGAGCCAGTGTAAGGAACGAAGAACCGGGGTAATGTGAGCATACCTGGGGGAGTTTGATAATAGCTGGGCTGCTGCATTTTGGACTAGTTGAAGTTTCCGGAGTGAAGCCTGAGGCACACCTGCATAAAGGGCATTACAGTAGTCTAAACGCGAGGTAATAAAAGCATGAGTGGCTTTCTCTAAATCAGCCGGCGACAGGAAAGGTTTCACCTTTGTTAATTCACCTTTGTTAAAAGTCTTAGGTGAAAAAAGCTGGTCTTTACCATGGCTCTGATCTGCTTATCGAAGTTGAACCCACTGTCAAAAATTATTCCAAGGTTTTTCACCGTATCTGCGAGGCATCTAGGCTAGCTGCAACCGCCGCCGAATCAGGGCTGATGAGAATATATTCAGTTTTGCTTTCATTTAAATTAAGAAAATTTTGAGCAAGCCATTGCTCAACCTCTCAACCTGACGATGTTCAAGTTTCGAAAGTAAAATCGCATGGTCAACTGTATCAAAAGCCGCAGATAAATCTAAGAGAACTAAGATAACGGGACATTTGGCATCAAGGGCCACGGTGATGTCGTTATGAATCTTAAGTAGTGCCGACTGTACTATGGGGGGGTCTAAAGCCTGATTGAAACTTGTCAGCAATGTCTAGATGATCTAGATGAGACTGCAGCTGAGTCAAAACGATTTTTTCCAAAACCTTGGACATGAAAGGGAGAAGGGAGATTGGACGAAAATTAGATGGCAGGGAAGGGTCAAGGTTAGGATTCTTGAGAAGTGGTCTCACTATTACATGCTTTACAGAAGTGGGGACCGAGCCCGATCCAAGGCAGAGATTGATAAAAGTGACCAGGGAGGGTCCAAGGGTGGCAATGACCTCCTTGGTGGAGCAGGATCTTTGCAATACAAACAGACCTTTACCTGTGGATCACTGGGTGCCTTACTGGCATCTGTTTCCAGATGTTAGCAGCTCTGTTTGTGTTGGATTCTAACTCCAGGTTGAATACTACAATGGTAGTTTAGGATGTAACTCCTTATTCAGAGTTTGATCTGTAGGAGCTTGAATCATTTGAAATTTTTTTTTGTCAAATTAGGTTAATGTTGGTGTAGTTGTTTAATTGGCAGATTCACAGCTATTTGTATTATACATTACTTT
Organism: Monopterus albus; assembly: GCF_001952655.1. NCBI lineage: Eukaryota > Metazoa > Chordata > Actinopteri > Synbranchiformes > Synbranchidae > Monopterus > Monopterus albus. The sequence continues at coordinate 403,513 of NW_018128123.1, forward strand.
TCACTCTTTTGGCCCATGCACTTGCACACATTTGAAGTTGACTTGTTTTTAATCAAACTAAATGCCATTTGTACCGTACAGTATATATGTTTTTACAGCAGTTTTTAAATTGTGATGCTGTATAATTTACAAGTTTGTAGTACAGGTGCTGTGTGAGTTATGTATAGTACTGTATGTTGTGTATTTTGATTTTTGTAACAGCTGGTACTGTGTGTACATCCAAGACAAATTTCCTTCGGGCTAATAAAGCTGACCGAATCTAAATCTAATCTAACTGATAAGGTTTCAAGGTCACCCAGCTGAACTGGGGTTTTCTCTTTTATTTTCAGTCTGCAGAGAGTTGGGCCAGGTTTATGTTTACTAGCCACAGCTGGATGGCACACTGGAATGTGGAAAACCATGGCTGTTGCATTAATTTTTTCGGCTAATCAAGTTTTATTGATTTCATTAGTTTGATTTACTATTAAATCAAATGCAGTCATGGCATTTTCTGTGTTCATATTGATACTGTTTTAACTGCTGTTTCATGTCACCCCCTCACTATCTCCCATCTTTACTGTTGCTTCTCACTGCTGGCAGTGTACCTGTAGTACACCAGCTTGGGAGTGGAGCTTATTTTTTTCTTTTCCAACAGTTTTATTATTAACCATAATCTGAGTGGTGGTTGACTCTGGTCCATTCGGCTTTCTACGTCAGCCAACTGTGTTCTGACTGGATCATTTCAGACAAGATGCATCGGAAGAAAGCACAGTGCAGTTTTCTACTTTTACTGTGAATTACAAACGGTAGCAAGTGCAAAGCCTTTGAGAAATACTAGGTTATCACTTTCCGGCCCTATATTAAAGTTTTATAGAACCGCTGTGGGCACACATGTGTGACTGCTCAAACTCCATGTGACTTTTACAGACATTGCAGTAGAATATTCTGGGATTAGATCAGAGATGTGCCACATAGGATTTACATGCTAACTGGATGGGTATGAGGGACTCTGCACATACAGAGCGAAATCTCTCGTCTGTCTCCACTCTCTTGAGGAATCCTTGGATTTCTTTTTGAAAGTGGAAAAAAATGATAAAGCTGATCCAGTAATTTATTCACAAGAATATATAAAGGAACTTACAGAAATGGCTGATGCAGAATCTACTTTGAACTCGCTCAGACTGGGACAGCAATATCCTTGAGACTAGCCTGGGGCTATTGGGAAGGCCGTGCCTTGGTAATGCCCTCTGGGAAGGTGGAATCCAGCCAGTGCCAGCCACAATTTTTTACTTGAGTGTCTCAGACAGCACAGGGGAACAGAAAACCTTTTGTGAGTTCATCTATCTCAATATCGAAGACTGACAGTGGCCTATTTGCTCTCATGGTAATTTGCTCTCATGGTAATAGCTGTGGTGTTTGTTGCTGTATCAGGGCTGATTGGCTGAAGGTTTCAGCATGTTTGATTTCTTCCAACAATATGCTTGCACACCTGTGTCTCCCTGTCAGCAACTGTCAGCTAAATCCCATTCAGAGAGGCACATAGTCTTATCATAAAAGGTGTAATGCATCCTCATGGTGCTGTTTTTCCCTGGTAGGTGTACACACTCCCACGTAGAGCAGATATGGTGGACAAGTTCATTGGAAGGTACAGAGTGTTCTAAAATAAGGCAAGCCCACACTGGGATCATCAATATGCTGATACACAGTTGTGCTGGTGAAGCCAAGAGGTTAAAATAATATCTAAATTAGGAGATTCTGGGAAGTGAGATTGAAATGAATCAGTCCTGTCTCATAGCATTTTCTGCAGTGCCTCTTTGGAAATCCTGATATGCTCTATCTCTTCCACCAGACTGTGGGCCTCTTGGAAGTTGTTTTTACATGGGTTCTTCTTCCTCTACAACTAGGTACCACAAGCACTGAGTAATATAATATTTCCATTAGTATGCAAGGACATGCTAAAGCCTTCCTTTTACATAAACCTTAGGCTTGTTTGCTCTAACTAATTGTCAGATTGCTGCCTGACCACAGTGGGTAATTCATGAAGGCATTTTATGAGGCAAAAAAGAAAATAGATAACATTAAAATTTATACTGTATACTATCTGCAGTTATTGTGGCCCTAGTGTTCCTGTACAAGCATCCCATGAGACTGTATGACAATACAAAATTCCTGGAATTAGGAGATAAGAAATGTTCAATAGCAAATTTTATATGGAAAAACATTTCTTTCTTTCTTTCTTTTTTTAAATCGAGGACTTTCTTATTTTTTTTAATATCCATCACACGAACGCTGCATAGAAAGGTTACACAAGGACAGGCAGAAAAGCAAAGTGGGATTGAACCAAGAAAACCAATATTATGGTCAACAAACCTTAAACCATTATATGGATATTGTATTGTATTGTCATGATTTATAGATATAGACATTCAAATTGTCACTCTCTGCCATGATTAGTGGCCTATTTCACCACGACTGTTTGTCATTTGTCCCACAGCATGGCGTGTATATTGTCTGTAGGTAGCGCTCAGCCTACACTCACAGGTACAGCACCCTGTGCATACACAGCCCACTGACTGCTATATGAATGCCTACTCAGAAGTAAAGATAAAGCCCTGTGGTTGGGCTTTGCTTTAAACTGTGATTAAATTGTGTGTGGATTGTGACGTTAGTTTAATATTTGGTAGATTTTCCTTTAGAGAAATGAGCCAACCCTCTCCCCTAAAAACTACGCTCCTAGAGTATGCACCTAAACTGCAAATGCAGATACGTTTTGAAAATTGGATGTGTAACATAGCTCTGTAGTTTTTTTTATAGCCTACTTCTTAGGTCACCATGTCTCCTGAAATGTTTCTATGCAACTCTTTTTTAAGGCTTGTATTTGATTGTTGGATAATGCTCCAATGCAACATCTTGTTGAATGAATGAATGAAGCCCAGCATTTTTCTGTAGACACAGCAGGTATTCCCTACTGTTTGAAGCAAATAGCCAAGCTGCAAAACCGAGCTCTAATAATTTGGATGATTGAGTTCAAGTCTGCTTTGCATTTTGTTTGACCCACTGCTAGGCTTCTTGATCATGCGGGGACAGTGCCAGCCGCTGAGAAGTGACACCTAACTCATGGTGTCGGTATGGTGTTACCACAGTTTGTTGTCAGTCAAAGCTGACATTAAATATTGTCACACACACACACACACACACACACACACACACACACACACACACACACACACACACACACACACAATTCAAATATCTTTGAACTACATACCATCCCGCTCTTTCCTAGACAACACTACAATGTGCAGTATTTACTGGTGCCATCCTTTTGTAGCTGCAGGGGTCAATACAAATTCCATATTTGATCAAATCATCCCCTTCCCTATTATTCAAATGAAACTGCAAATATCTCACTGGTTTGTGTTTAGCTCTCTATTAAAGCTGCGTTAACTTCTCCCTCTAATTTTAAACCATTAAGGGTGAAGTGAGAGTCAAAACAAACTCAAGCAGTATCCTCTCTTCTCCCTCTGCTCCTCTTTGCCCTTCCTGCCCCATTTCTGAAACTACATCATATGTAGTCATGAAAGCTGGAGACAGTTGTGGCAGCAGTAATAATCAGCTCCAGAACTAGTGTATACAGAATATAGAGCCCATAGAGCTCGTGGTTTTTCGTGGCATTGCAGCGACACAATGTCAGATAAAGAGGTTTACATTTTAGTGATATGCGTACGTATGTACATTGTTTGTAGTGGATGTATGTGAAGTAACATAAGCAAATTATACAAAGGAATGTTTTTCCCAGTACTATTGTTCCGGCCACTATCGGCATTGGGTTAAGCTTTAGATACTTGGCACACATAGCGTTATAAAGTAACCATGAGTTGTATGTGACACGAAAAAAAATGTCATACAAAATTCACTTTGAGAACATTTTCTGACAGTGACATGAGCCTCTGGTGTGTGTAGACACAGAAAACACTACACAACACTAGAGCACTAACTGCCTGTTTTGCTTTTTCTGCTTTTGTAAAAACATTTTAGCGATATGCATACATATATCTAACATTGTTTGTAGGGGATGTGTCTGCAGTAACATGAACAAATTATACCGAGGAATATTTTTCTCAGGAATATTGATACAGTACTAATGTTCAGGCCACTATCGCATCATTTTTCAGTGTTACATATTTGACATGGATAACGTGATAAACTAACCATGAGTTGTTTGTGAAACGAGAAATTTCATGTTACATTTTGATAGCTGAACAACTCTCCACTTTTCTAGTTCTGTTGATGGTGTAGATTTTAACAACTTCTCACTAAAATGTGACATGGACTGCGGTGTTATGTCAGACATAAACTGGACCAAAACTGAGCAAGAATTTGCTAAATTACTTCATTTGTTAATCCAGGAAAATGCGCTGGTTTTTACTAATTAAACAACAAAACTCTAACATTGCAGTCAGTTGGAAATTACTTCAAACTACAACCAGAATAATTCAATACAAAGATACAAAACTGAAAAGCTAACATTGGCTTGCTAATGATGCCGACATGTACATGTTAGCCAGCTACACTACCTACACATCTAAAAGGAAGAAAGCCACATTTGCGTCAACAGGAAAAAACATTATAATTTTAATTTACTTTAATTTTATTTTACTTGACTTATCTGAATTTGTGCTAAATATTAGTTAATGCAGCTTTAAATACCACAACAAAAGTCCAATATTCAACTGGAAGCTCATTTATATGTAATTTTATTTCTGTGTTAATTGTCCCCATCTCCTGACATGTTGTAAGCTTACCTACAGTAGCTTTTACCTAGTAAACTGATGAAAGTAATCACATCCATTGCCCTTGGCTGGAGGAGACAGGAGCAGTGGTTGAAGATCCCTGGGACAGGCTAATAATTAGGGTGAGACTCAGACATGTTTGACCTTTTAGACTCTCCAACATGAGCTAAAGGAGGATGTCATTAAAACTCAAGGTCAGAACAGACTGACTGCAATCAGGTAATGATAGGGAGGCCTTCATGCTTCTTCTCAATAACTGGTGTGTAAAAGTGTCTAATGCTCTGTTTATTGTGCCAGGTGATGTTGTTGTCCCTCATTGTTCAGGCAGTAGCTGCTCTACAGACCTTAATGTTTGGACTGTTAAGTCCTCCAATTGATTTCACACCTACTGTGTGATAGCTAAATATAGCTAGCAAGAATCATTAAGCACCCTACAGGAGAATAAACTAGTATATATCTGTTTATCAATGATTGTATATATTGTACTATATACACTATATACTGTATATATACATTTAAGTTTATTGCAGCATTGTGCAGTGGGGACTAATAATCATAATAATCATCAACATAGGATTTTATTTGAAATGGGAAAGCCAAATGTAGAACATTAGGAAAATAAAGTTTGATTCAGTAATGATAGCACCAGTTTTACAGTATTGTGTTCGATTTTAAAAAGGGGCAGTTTTTCATTTAGGTAATACAAAATAAAAAGTCAGTGTGATCACAAGTTCAAATTTATGCAACTCAAATACAATAGCAAGGTAAACTCAGGTGTATTATCATTTCCACACTTAAGATTGACATACAGGGGAATAGAAACATTGTTGTATGTCACTAAGTCCATCAGGAACAGGCATACAGACACTACATATTCTTTATGCTAGGAGTGAGCACACCTACAGTACATTCTCACCAACAGCTTGGATTTAAACAAGGTACAGTGTATTTTAACCCTCTGGCAATCTCCAGTAAAATCTGGCAGCTGGGGCTGAGGTTTGCTACCTTTTTAACAGCTGAAAAGATGTAAAATGACAAAAGCACTGCATGACTGGTTTAAAAGATACCGCTGCAATGGCACCTGCCATCACAACACCTAAAAAATGCTACTAGTGGTTTCAATTCCTTTCTTCATGGGTTGTCATGTAGTAAACAGAGCCTTTTAATTCTGGCCTGGAAGTGCTTCTCACTGCATCTGTAACAGCTTTTATTTTTCTTGTAAAAATTCATGGGCACGTGTAAAATTATGGCTAACATTGTGTGCTTTGTGGGGGTTTTGTGTGGGCTGGTTGTAGGTTTGAGGCGTCCACATGCGCTTAACTAAGCCAAACAAGTTAGTTGTAAAGTTAATTAACAGTAACTTCTAAGTGGTTGTGATTTCAAATTTGCCACAAACCCCCTGCAGCAAGCTGGAGGGGAGGCCTGTGATTAGGATTTCTCTTAAGTGGCTCTCCCGCCTACATGCTCACATGAATCACTGCATCATTTTGGCTTTGCATGACATCCTACACAGGCAAAAATGTGCATGGGATATATCTGCTTTATTAAAACTACGTTGTAATCTCTAGAATGTCATCTCCTACTTAGAGATATGATGCGATCTTCCAGCACAGTCAGTGCATGTTATTGGTGATGCTGAACGCTTTCTCAGTGACTTTGTGAAGTCATGTTACAGACTTCCATCAAGGGAATAAGTAGAAGTGGCTTTAGTGCAGTGCTTGCCAGAAGTGGAAGCTTGGCCATCAACATTCTCTCTCCCCTCTGTACCTTCTCTACTTTAGTCTTGTCCCAGACAGACAATTGCTTTGTTAGATAAAGAGCAGCATCAGATATAATGGTTCCCCCTTGTTCTGAGTGGGATATTGCATATTCCTGCCACTACAATTTCAGGTCATCAAGCTCCATAAAGCTGTGAAAAAACATGGTTGGTTGTATAATCTAACCACTGTGTAATGGCAACATGTAATTAGAATGTAAGTAATTGTATGGATGCTAATTCAGCATCCATACCTTGTTTTCCTGGTCTTTATTATTATTGTATGGATGCTGACTCAGAATCCATACTATGTTATCCTGGTGTTTATTGTATGGATGCTGATTCAGCATCCATACTATGTTTTCCAATTATTGTATGGATGCTGACTCAGCATCCATACCTTGTTTTCCAAATCTTTATTGTATGGATGCTGATTCAGCATCCATACTATGTTATCCTATGATTTTCCTCTTATTTTATTATTGTGTGGATGCTGTA
>NW_018128123.1:410622-414232 GCF_001952655.1 Monopterus albus
GACATTTATATTTTGTCTATTTGTCCATAGACAACGAATGGGCCAATACTATACCATGCCATTGGCTGCCTGTGTGTCATGTGACTCCCCGGTCTAGCAGCTCTCGCTTGCTTTTCCTCTTCCTCTTGCCGCTTTTCTGCTCCTATTGTGGCATTCTTAAGCTTTATACACATATAATAAATGAGAATTGTAGCGAAAATGGTCACGAATTCAGCTGTCAGTGTTACTGAGATGTGATGAATGGTATTTGCGTAAGTTGCTCATTACAGCGCATACGTCTCACTGCTCCATAGACTAACAGTCAATACAGACGATCCGCTGAAGCAAAATGTCGGCATATTTGTAAATCGTAACTGTTCCTTCGTTTTGTTTAGTCTTGACATAATACAACAGTGGAATAGCACAACAAAGTGCTGTATATATTAATATTGGGTGTCACTTTGATAATCGCCGTCTCTCACTCTGTCGCTCCTGACTGACTTGCAGTCAAATAATACGCGCTGGAAGGCAAACGTCTTTGTAATTATATAACGCCGCGGTTCCTTCAATCTGTTTAATATCATGACATAATACAACAGTGTGCTAACACAACAGGGTGCTCTGTTTGTTTGAAACTGAATGCTGAAATGCACGTCGGTTTTCGCTGCCTGCTTGTCTCTGCAGACGCTGTCAAAAGCTGCTTGTGAACTCGTGAGAAGTTGAACCTTAACTTCAGGAATAGCGTGGGCTAGAAACGCAGTTTTAACTGTATTCAACTCGTGATATAATCAGGCATTGATGTTGTAAATATCTTCTTGATATCTCTTACGGTTTATTTTTAATCCATATCTATATTTTGTCTACTGCTCCATTCAAAGTCAATGGCTCCATTCGTTTCCAATTACCCCCGCTGTAGTGTCACGTGCCCCCTGCTCCGCTTTCCTCTGTGTGTGTTTCTCATCGATTCCTGCCATGTTTCTGCTCCTATTCTGCCATCCTTAAAGCTCTCACACATATAATATATGAAAGTGGTAGAGAAAATTGTCAGGAATCCGAAAATGACATTATTATTGCGATCGGATGCTGCTATACCCGTGAATTGACGAAGTTAAGCTACCTGAAGTATTTTCGTGCTTCCTGCTTCGTCAAAATAACATCCGGTTTTCAAAATAATACCCGGAATACATATAAACTTAAAATAAAGAGAAATATTGCTCTGAAATCTTACTTTGCCATGAATGCCACACAATACAAATGACATATAAAGTAGATGATTAAGTAACAAGATCTAAAGCACTTTAAACAGCAAATGCAGACATAACAATATATAAAAATATGATAAGACAGTGTATGCTGCATGTGCAGTAGTATCAATGTGCAATTATGCATGTGCAAACTGAGAATGTAACAGTACAGGTCATCATTACATGGCATATTTTCTGGTAATAGCTCATGTCAACTGTTCAGGAGTCTGATGACAGACAGAAAGAGAGTTTTTCAGTCTAGAGGTCCTGCATTTCACACTCCTGAGCCTCCGGCCAAAGGGCAGAGAATTGAGCAGTCCGTGCTGGGAGTGGGTGGGATCTTTGAGGATAGAGGCAGCTTTCCTACGCACCCTGCGGTGGTAAATGCTCTGCAGAGAGGGCAGTGGAGTCCTGGTGATCTTCTCAACAGTCTTTACCACTCTCTGCAGGCACTTGCGGTCCATAGCAGTAGTGCTGCCATACCAGACAATGATGCAGCTGGTCAAGATGCTCTCAATGATGCAGCTGTAGAAGTTGCAAAGGATCCTAGGCGACATGCCAAACCTCAGGAAGTACAGTCGCCATTGGGCCTTCTTGACCAGATGTGTGGTGTTAAGTGTCCAAGTGAGGTCCTCACTGATGTGGACACCCAGGTATTTGAAGCTGCTCACCCTCTCCACTTCGAGCCCCCGGATGAACAGTGCCGATGACTTCTCCTCTCCTTCCTCATGTCCACTATCATCTCCTTCGTCTTGTCCGTGTTGAGGCTATTTAGCTTTATTCTGAAAATTCTGCACCATTCAAATGAATGAAAAAATTCTCCTTCAGCATGCTTTCAGCTATTTCATGTTCAGCTCCTCAAGGACATTCATGCTTCTATTCAGACATTTTCTCAACTTCATACTTTTGAAATATGTAGCTTTATTTTGAAAGTTACGCACCATTCAAATGAATAGGACAATTCTACCTCTGTATACTTTGGACTATTTCAGTCAGTTTTTCTTTTTTAATAAATCTGCAAAAATGTCAAAAATTCTGTGTTTTTCTGTCAATATGGGGTGCTGTGTGTACATTAATGAGGAAAAAAACGAACTTAAATGCTTTTAGCATGTGGCTGCAACATAACAAAGAGTGAAAAATTTAAGGGGGTCTGAATACTTTCCGTACCCACTGTATACCTCTGGCAGACCCTCCGTCGGGGCCGGGAACATTAGCTATGTACTGCGCAACCTGGAGTGGGGTAGAATGCTACGCTGACAGACACTGTGCGTTTTGGCTTGACTCTACCACACTACCTGCGCGCTACACTAATTTACACTACATTTTCCTCTTCCTCTTGCCGCTTTCGTGCTTGTATTATGCCATTCTTAAGCTTTATACACATATAATAGATGACAATCGTAGAGAAAATTGTCACGAATTCAGCTGTCAGTGTTATTGAGATGGGATGAATGGTATTTGCGTAAGTCGCTCATTCCAGCGCATACGTCTCACTGCTCCATAGACTTACAGTCAATAGAGAAGATCCGCTGAAACAAAACGTCGGCATATTTGTAAATCGTAACTGTTCCTTCATTTTGTTTAATCTTGACATAATACAACAGTGGAATAACAACAAAGCACTGTATATTGGGTGTCACTTTTGCTCATCGCCGCGTCTCTCGCTCCCTGACTTGCAGTCAAATAATACGTGCTGGAAGGAAAAACGTCTTTGTAATTATAAAACGCCATGGTTCCTTCAATTTGTTTAATATCATGGCATAATACAACAGTGTAATAACACAACAGGGTGCTCTATTTGTTTGAAACTGAATGCAGAAATGCACGTCTGGTTGTCGCTCCCTGCGTCTCTCTGTAGACGCCGTCAACAGCTGCTTGTCAACTGCATTCAACTCCTGAGAAGTTGAACCTTAATATCTCAGCCATACGGTGGGCTAGAAACGCCATTTCAATTCTATTCAACTCGTGATGGAATGCAACAATCATCTTGACATCTTTTACGTTTTCTTTTTTTTATAATCGACATTTACATTTTGTCTATCTCTCCATAGACAAATCCCAGTGGCAGCTTGTGGTCACATAACTCGACCAATGATTAAACAATTTATTCTATCGATATTTTTTTCTGCTTCCTGTTTTGTCAATATTCTATTTACCTTTCACCTTTTTAAGCATTACTTATGAGCCCTCCACTTCTTAAGCTAATTAACTTGTGTGCATAACACAGGCACACATACAGTTCAGAACTTTCAGCTACAGAAACCATTCAAATATTGAAGAATTTGCCAGTAGAAAAGGTGTTAAATACTATTAAAAGAATTATAGCCTATGAATATTCATAAGCTACATTTTATAGTACTGTACAATGAAATTCTTACTTTGCTGTC
>NW_018128123.1:418075-420206 GCF_001952655.1 Monopterus albus
CCATTCAAATGAATGGGAAAATTCTACTTCAGCATAATTTCAGCTATCAAAATGTTCAGCTCTTCAAGGACATTCATACTACTATTCAGAACTTTTGAAAACTTCATACATTTTAAATATTCAGCTTTATTTTGAAAATCTTCCCCCATTGAAATGAATGGGGAAATTCTACTTCATCAAGCTTTCAGCTATTTCAGCTATCAAAATGTTCAGCTCTTCGAGGGCATTCATACTACTATTATGAAGTTTTCTAAAGTTCATACATTTTAAATATTTAGCTTTATTTTGAATATGCTGCCCCATTCAAATGAATGGGGAAATTCTACTTCAGCATACTTTCAGCTATTAAAATGTTCAGCTCTTCAAGGACATTCATGCTTTTATTCAGAATTTTTCAAAACTTCGAACATTTTAAATATTCAGCTTTATTCTGAAAATTTTTCCTTATTCAAATGAATGGGGAAATTTTTACTTCTTCATACTTTCAGCTATTTCAGCTATTAAAATGTTCAGCTCTTCAAGGACATTCATGCTTCACTTCAGAATTTTTCAAAACTTCGAACATTTTAAACATTTAGCTTTATTTTGAAAATCTTATTCCATTCAAATGCATGGGAAAATTCTACTTCAGCATACTTTCAGCTTGCAAAACCATTCAGGTGTCTAAATGTTCAGCTTTTTCAGTGCAATCTTTCAGCACTCACCATCCATACGTATTTTCTTCAGAAAATGCATTTCTCTAATTTTTAAGCTGGGCCCCACACTTTACGACTGGCTAAAATATTCTAAAACCTGGTTCAGACTGCACAATTCTTTTTGTCTGATACGATGGTCACTATGTCATATTACACTATTACACAGTCATATATTCTTGGACGAGGGATATGACAGACTGCACATTGGAGCCCAACAGCTTGAGGTCGTTCACGTCTTGGAGAAGCCAGAGACTGGGAGAATGTTCTGTAAGCACAGAATAGCATCTATGGTGTGTGTGATACTGGCTGCTTGTGTTCAGAAAAGCATAAAAAAACAGTTGCAAAAAAGTCTGAGGTTTGGGTGAAATCATGGATGGAGAGGCGTCGACAATGTGGATTGTAAAGCTACAGCGGGGACTGAAACGCATCAGTCCTGTTGTGGTATGTGTTTGAATTAAAATATGTAGAAGCATTCATTCTCCTCCCACAGTTTTTCCCCCTCCTTTAGTTGTCAGTTGCACTTTCATGCTCGAGTCCTTTTTAATACCCTTTCTTGAAACTTTATGGTTATCTTTTATTTATTTACCCGGTCTGTTCCCCATCGGGGAACATGTACCTGACATTATCATTGGGGTGGCTGTGGCTCATGAGGTAGGGCAAGTTGTCTTCTGACCAGCAAGTTGGTGGTTCGGCTCCCGGTCTCCCCGCATGCTTAAGTGTCCCTGAGCAAGACACTGAACCCCGATTTGCTCCCGCATTCAGCATTCCCCTCTCTCACCCCCCTCACTCCCCCTCCCACAACAGATGTAAATTCCATTCCCCCTCCTCTCTCAAAGATCAACCCCTCATCACTCCCTCCCCTCCGTGGTCAAAAGTTCACCCCCCTCAGGTTCTCATAGGCCCTCCCTGCGTGGTCCCCTGAGGGGATAGCTGCTCTCTCCCTCCTGATAGATGAATGTAAAAAATAAAGACCAGGTAATGATACAGTTTGTAATGTAATATAGTGAATAAAACAAATGGTACATAGAAAGTATAGTAGTGATTTGTATATTAAATAGAGTTGGGCTGATATTTAGTTTCAAAAATGAGGAGACAACAGCTATTTAAAAAAAGACATAACCATTATTATTGGGGTTTTTGTTTGTAATGTTATATAGTGAATAAAACAAATGGTGCATAGAAAGTATAGAGTTGACCAGATATTTAGTTTCAAAAGAGGACACGACAGATGTCCTTGAGTTGGGTTTGAGTAATTGTAGAGGTGCGAAACAGCTATTTAAAAAAGACACAGCCGCTATTATGTAGTGTGAGATGAATAAAACAAAAATGGACATACAGCTAAAACAGAGTAGTGATTTTGCACATTTTTGACCCATGGGGAACATGAGACAACAGATGTCCTTGAGTTATTTATTGGGGGTAATTATTTAGATGGT
>NW_018128123.1:426697-428537 GCF_001952655.1 Monopterus albus
TGAAAGCATCGGATGTGGTAAACGTGTGAAACATGGCTAGCTCTGCTTTTTACGTGACTCTGCCCTCAAACGCTAGTGCAGATGTCTTTAAAGATAACTCAGCTTCTCAATTTCGCATGGATCTTGCGCGGCCTATAGATTTAAAAAGGGACTGGGAGGTTGCTCTGACAGATTTTTGTTATCCAAATACGTGGCTGACCATACCTCCAGAAGGAGACCATTTTTATTGGCAAGACACATTGCAATTCGGCGTGCCAGAACGGTCTGACGTTCCATTCGCAGCGGATGAGGATAAATGCAAAGTACACCATGAGCGGCTGTATACGGGTCCTACAATAGAGAGAGCATTTTGAATCAATTGAATATTCATTTAAAAAGGATCAGATCGGACATCAGACTGAGTTATGATGGATATAGGCGCATTTATACGTGGACAGGGAGCGGCCGCTACAAAGTAAAATTTTCAGCTCCCTAAACAGCCTAAAAAGAATAACAAGAAGAAGGCGGTTGTGAGAAGGAGACATAAACCGCACAGCTCTGCCTTAAAGAGCGCTGATATATTTAAAAAAAAAAAACAACACCATGCCTCTCGTGCACTATAAATCGGCAGAATGCATTTTATCTGAGCTGGATTTATTTTCCTGTCCTTTTTCACAACTTAGTGTAAAAGAGAGGCAATATGTAGAAATTTCTCCTATAGCCGCGATAACTGAGAGAGCACCTTTAGAATTTTACGTTGCTGCTGAAGGGGAGAAGTACGTGGATTTGAACGAGACGCTGCTATTTTTAAGGTTGAAAATAACCAACGCAGATGGCCAACGATGCCCCTGTAGAGATCATCAATTATCCTTTGAATACATATTCAGCCAGTGTGATGTGACCTTGGGGGATCGACTAATTTCCCAGTCAAGTGCAACTCATGCCTACAGGTATCAATGGTTGAAACTCTGCCCAACTATTCCCCTGAAACCTTGAAAAGTCAATTCTGCTCAGGCCTCTTCTATCAAGATACCTCAGGAGCGATGGATTCTCTAGTTATTAACAACGGACCTAACAAAGGCCTTGTGGAGAGAGCAAAATTCAGCACTGAATCGAAAGAATTTCACTTGATAGGACCTCTGCACGCAGATATTCTTTTCTGCGAGAGACTGCTGCTAAACTCTGTAGATCTGAAGATTAAGCTCACAAGAGCCAGCAATTTTTTCTGTCTTATGCATCCCGCTAACGCTGATTACCATTTGCATATTTTGGGAGCTTCGCTGTTTGTTAAAATAGGTCACTCTTCAGCTCTGACCAGAAGCAATGCACTGTACCCATTTTCCAGAGTGAATGTCAAAACTTTCTCCATCCCGGCCAATTCCAGGATATGCACACAAGAAAATCTTTTTCTAGGTACTCTGCCTCAGTATGTGGCATTAGCTATGGTAAACCATGAGGCCTTTACAGGGAGGAGCGATCTAAATCCTTTCAACTTTATACACGTGGATCTTGAGTTCCTGGCATTATGCCAAGATGGGAGGTAGATCCCAGCAAATCCCTTCCAGCCTCAGTTTGAAAACAACCTTTCCGTGATAGAGTATTATAACCTGATTACAAACACATCACGCCACCTGAAAGATTATCCGATGTGCTTCAATATAAAAGATTTTCAACAAGGCTACACCCTCTTCGCATTCAATCTGGCCCCGCACCAGGGCATCAGCGCTCTAGCCCCTGTGAAAACTGGCACTCTGAGGCTCGAGTTGAGATTCAGAGTCCCCCTCCCCCATACAGTCACACTGATAGTCTATGCGTGCTTTGACTCGATTTTAGAGATTGACTCTAAAAGAAATATACTAAC
>NW_018128123.1:430365-432020 GCF_001952655.1 Monopterus albus
CAGCCTCCTTTGCAAAATCAAACGTGCCGTGACGCACGGTGGAGTACCAACTCATAAAATCATCTCTTTTCTTCTGAGTCATTTGATTATATCCGTAGTACTCTGGCTCCGGATAATCCCTGACATAATTCAAATTCTCCGCTGAGCTGAACCGGTGGGGAAAAAAGCCTTTGGCAGAGTCTGTGAAGCTGAGATATTTTGGGAGGCATGCTAGGGGGAAGGGGAGAAAAGATGCAGAGTTGATAAACCTTAGTTGAAAGTCCGGCTCTGTGAATAATATCAATTTTGAACCCTGAAGAACCAATTCGGGTTTAATCCCCAGAGACAACATAGCGCTGACTAGAATATGGCCGTCAAAGCCTTTTGAATTGTGAGCTAAAAACACCGCTCTGCTATAGCGGGGGCTTCTAAACTGCATTAGAAATTTCACAGTGCAATCTGGCCCAAAATGATCCCATTTCACATCGCTCGCTGTTATTGCGCTCACATAAAATGGTACGTGCACACCGTTATCATCGGGGTATGTTTCAAAGTCGTAGAATATTAATTTCTTAGCAGGAATATGATCCGCTTTTTCAGGCATGGGTAGGCTCTGCATATAACACTTATGATTATCATCAGCATCATCATAAATTACGCCTCCGCAGGTGTAGCAGGTGGACTCGGGGCATTTGTGGGGCTTAGTCTGTTTACTCAGAGGAATGTAATACAGCATTTTAAGCATTTTTTATGGATTTGGCATAGGCTGGCATGCGTTTCAGCGTGGGGGTGCCAGGTCATCTCCCTGTGTTTCATGAGACAGTAAGATGATGCGCATAGTCTGTTGCAGCGGTCATACACAACACTGTCAGCGGGAAGTGTTTGCATGCCTGCGCAGTCAGCAGTAAAACAAACGTTACAGTGCCCTGAGCACCTGTGTCCCAAATGATTATCATAACCTCTGTGGCAGAACATGCAAAAATACTTGGAGCCGATGAACGCATGGGGGTTTTTTACACCGTAATAATGGTGGTCAAATAGGAACATGTATAACGGCGGATCATTTGGAGTGCTAGAGGTTTGAAATACATTTAGATGTTCTTTCTCGGTTCTGTAAAACACTACAATTTTACGTCGAGTCACCTCTTCGAATTTTTGTATGTGCGTAAAACCCACAGGCGTATGCTCGGTTAGACCCGCTTGTCTCTGGAACTCACGCGCTTTCTTCTCCACCTTATCATCTCTCATTTCAGGAAATATGAGATGCGCAAGGTTGATTGCGAAGCAAAGCTGGTTATCTCGATTTTCAACCATGTACAGACATTTCTGCTTCTTCTGAACTATTTCACAATTTAAGGTTTGTCTCAGCAAGCGCTTAGAGCCGCCCCCACCGTTAGGATTGGCAACCGTCTTTACAACCAGCTCCAGACTCCCGTCAGTAAGCACTGAGAAATTGGATTGTATCGCCTGGTCTAATAGATCTTGGAATTGCGTCAGATCGATGCCATCTGAGGCATTGGCAATTACAGAGACGTTTCTCCAAAGTGCATCCCCCCTTAATTCAAGCTGGAGAAGATCTCCCGGGTTACACCTGTCTAACGCTTGTTGGACCAGGGCGGAGACAGACCCCATGACATTACCATTGAAATTTCCATAATTTACTTCAGGCTCTTGAT
>NW_018128123.1:435293-441027 GCF_001952655.1 Monopterus albus
GGATCCCTGTAATTGTACTCTGAGGATGTATTTGGCGAATTGCCTGAGTTGCTTTGCGGGCTAGTGTTTATCAGTAATCTGTTTATTAACGCGTCTAATTGATCAAAATGAGCTGCGTTTATGAGTCTGTCTCGCGGTGGTGTATTTTGCTGGTTTTCTGAATGGTGACTGATTGGGCTATTTTGATTTTCGCTGAAAAAACCCTGTCTCTCTGCTCACGTATTCTATGCAGGAGGCTGTTTACTGAGAATTCTGGGGGGCAAAGCTTCTGATTGGATAACCTTTCACCTAGAACTGTCAAATCGAGTTTGATGAAAGCCGGTATCTATACTGTGTGTGTATTGGCACAGCACAATTGTTTGGTGTAAATCCAACATGAAACCTTATGGCGATAGTATACTTTTAAAGTGTCAGTTTACTTTCTGTTATTTTGTGTATCTCTAGCAGTTAATATAAAGGTTGAGTGAATCCAGTGACAAACAAATTTTGCCCAAAACAATTCTGACAAAATATAAGGAATTGGTATTTTTCCATTTATCTGCTGACCTTTTCTCCTATTGTAAATAGGATTGTTTGGGTGGTTTTTAACTTTTATTTATTGAAAATGAACTGGCGTTAATTTGATGTGGCAAAGATAACATTTTAAAAAATCTAAAAAAAATAAAATAAAACCACACAGCTTGCATGAACCTTGACTAATTTTAAGGCCGGTGATGAAAAGGCCTTAAGTGTCTTGAAAAAGATCAAGCTAAGTAAAAGAATGCTGCATTTTATTTTTCCTAGACAGAATTTTTGTTGCCACCATCTGTGAAACACAGCATTTCATTTGTGTGAATGCAGAGAAGGAGGTGGTGAGGGGAGGAGAATAAAGGCAGGTGAGCCAGCAGGGTTCAATCTTTGGAGCCCTCAGTCAGGTTCAGCTGCATTTTAAGTCATAAAGCAGCTGTAGGGGTCACTGAGGGATTTGCACAGACTGTGGTATTTTCAGGCTAGAAACAAGAGATTGTCTTGTTCAGATACACATGAGAGATGGGAGAAAGAATGCAAGGGAGAGAGTCTGAGCTTGTTTTTCAGTTTTCTCTAATTATAATCTCAGCATCAGATCAGTCTTGCTATCTCACACATTCTGCTGAAAAAGCCTCTGAAAGTGGTCTCGCAGCCCTGAAAATGACACACTGGAGACTCTTGCATCAGTGTTGATATTTAGTTTAGCCACCAGAACACGTTTTAAATAATGACATAATAAACCATAATAAGCAGGAGTTGGCAGATTGCTAAATTTCTAGACTGAGATTGTTGTATTAAAAATACAAAGAGAATAAAACCATGGGTGATTTGTCATGTTTGAAAAACCAGCTATCATTTCTTATTCCCAAATGCTGAATAAAAGTACATAATATAATCAGTATTTTTTCCATTATGTTCTCACACACACGCTGTCAATCTTGAAAAGAAAGCTGCTGTTCTCTTGTTTTACTTTTCTTGTTTTCCACAACACACTTATACTGTGTGGCGCCAGAACACTTACATGTACAAACGTTTGTTTTCATTCCTTGTGGGGACTTTACCTTAACTTATTGTACAGGTATGTCCTGAAGTCTTACCCTAATCTTAACCATAGCCACTACTTGCCTAACCCTAACCCTTACCCTAATTTTAAAATAAGACATCACTCTAATTGATTTATATGGTCAGCATCTGGTCCTTATGTGGAGGGCCAAGTCCCCACAATGTGAATAATGCCACACACACACACACACACACACACGCCCTTGTGGTGGTCACTTGCAGGGTTTGTACATAGACTTACATTAATTTCCAGGAGACTTACCCTAACCAGAGAAGATTTCTGCAGACCCCTCTCACCCAGGACACAAAGTGTTTGAACTCCTCCCCTGTGGGTGGCGCTATAGGTCACTGTGCACCAAAACAACCAGACACTAGGACAGTTTCTTCCCCTGGGGCGTCACTCTGGTTAACACTGAACCCCTGACTGTATGACTGGACACAGCAATCACCCCAGTGCAATAAATTATAAGTTATTCCTATTTTTGATTGTGCATATTTCCTGTTAAATGCACACACAGTTTATTGTTATTCTGATTTTTATTGCTCTACTTTTTATTCTCATTGCTATTGTCTATTCCTGTTGCCTTACAGCACATTGAGAGCATCTGTACCGGAGTCAGATTCCTGTTTCATCAGACATACTTGGCGATTAAAAATGATTCTGATTCTGAACCTTAACCCTTACCCAGTGCCGGTTCTACATTGAATTACTCCCCGGGCGAGACCCCCCTTTGAGCAGTGTGCCCCCAGTGTTCCATCCCCACAAATACACATAAGCAGGGCCGCACACACCAGGCCAGATGAGAGCTGCAAAGCATGTTGTCTACTCAGATGCTAAGTTACACTGTGTTTTTGAATGAGAGGGCTTAAAATATGGGTTTATAGTAGAATTTCCTTACCGTGCACACAGTATGTGCAGTGTTGGTCAGTGCACAGGTTGTGAATACACTAGGCAAATAAAAAACATGGATGGCAGTTGGAGCCTTTAAGATTGGACTTTTCATGTCTCTTGCTAATACAGTGTTTCCCACTTTTACCAACACAATAGGGCTTCTCAAATGTGCACTCCAAGGATGGAGCAAACTGTCAGACCTGCAGAATGGCAGGCACAGTCTGTATCAGGGCTGAGTGCTGAAGGTTAGTATTTTTTCTGTGCCAGATCGATATCACCAATTATCAGAACATGGTGAGGTAAACAGAGTTGATCTATTTCTAACTCAGAAAGCACTTGTTCAGGAGAGGTTTTTTGTCATTTGGTGCAGAGTCCAAAGTGAATGATTTTTCTCCTTAGAATTTTACCTGCATGTGACAGTGGCACTGAAATCATGAATATGGACATCTCAGTCATTTATGTGTAAATATATTTTAAGCATTTGAAATGATAACCCATAGTCCTTCCATACTGGTTGGCATTGCAAAGGACATATCCTCTAATGACATAAGGCACTTTCATACCAGTTCTAGGGACTACCCCAATGGGGAGCTCCCCCAAGAACTACACCTCTTCACAGGCTTTTTTCTGATTGCATTTGCACCACCAGTAGGAATGCTGAAGTGACGTAACACAAAGCCAGCCACCTGTTAGCGATTAGCCAATGAGCTCACAATGGTTAACACATAGAAACCTTATATTACTGATAATTATTTTCTCCATATGTTGCTAACGTTAAGTATATATACAGCCACTAACCCTCTGTTGATGGACTGCAGCTCTTCATGCTGCTGCTGATGGCTACTGATTGCTATTGTTTACACAGCTAACACAGTTTTTAGCAGTGCTGCAATCCACACCTTTAATTTTTCTGTTTTTATGATGATTTTATGTTTTAACTGGTTATGCACTCCAGTCTTGAGGAATGTAATTTCATTCCCATATATATGTATGTTATGCAGATATGTTGGAATGACAAATTAATTAAACTCCATAACTCATGGTTCCTACTCTGATTGGAGAGTACCTCCCCTGAAGTAGAAGCTAAAAAAAAGTCCCTCAAAATAACGATGTAAGAACTATTGTTATTCCTGTGGTGTGGGGGTACTTTTTCCAATAGTTATAAGAAATATGAAAAAGCTCCTCTTGTCCGAAAGTGCCCATAGAGAGGTTTAATTTACAATAGAACTAAACCCACCTCTAGTAAGGGAAGTACTTTCACAGTAAAAAAAAAAAATCACAAATCTGGCCTATTGTAAAGTCATTTCTTCAAAGTCTTGATTTTTCCATCTTCAGAATATTTTTTATTTAACAAGCAAACTTCACATTGGTGGTTAATGCTGAAAAATATTGACTGGTCAGTCTCCATTGTCTTACAGGAATGTATTTATTTCTTAGGCCCAGCTGCCTGCTGATTAAAAAAACTGATTAATCTCAGCAATAAAAATGAACTCATAGCATTACAAGCTGTGGAACAAGAAATGCTCTGAAAGCTGAGGGGAATTGCAAAGTGGAATTGTAACTGTCCATTACTAGTTGCAGCACACTGTCATTTAGGGTTGCAATTATCAATTATTATAGTAAGCAGTCATTCTATTGATTATTCCATCAATTAATTGAATAATTGGATAAGAAACAAATTTATTAAAGAGCAAAGGTAAATATACAAAGGAGAGAATGAGGCATGTCTCCTAAAGCAAACAACTTTTTACTGATTAAACTGAAAACAGCAACATCTGTCAATATTAAACCTGTTCATTGCATTTAAGTGCTATGTTACATTCTGGGATTTAAAGAAGCCCCCACACCAACCTGATATTTTGCTTTCTGGTTTATTTGATGATTTTCTTGTATGGAGGAATGACATTGTGGATCATAATAATCACAATTAAATGAATGTAGCTCAAGGTTTCACAGATAGCAGAACTTTGCTTTCTGTGATTATTTTCATGAATAAAACTTAGTTAGTTACATAATTGAGGACGTCATAAATAGCCACTATATTTATTTGCATTCTTAACCTGCCATTACATATAGACTCAATAAACATACATTCTTTATTAGCTTTCATTTCAGCTAGCAGTCATGTTGATTGTGAACTGGATGTGTAGACTGACTTTGGGCTACTGTGGTTGGATAGGTCTGTTTGTTTGTTTGTTTTTTTTTTTCAACTTACTCTGATCCCAAAATCCCAGGTCTTTCTGCCGTTTTCTCTGGTTAGTAACTTCATCTCTAGCTGTTTTCTCTCTTCTTCCCCATTTTGCAGTCGCACGTTGTGTGACAGTGATAATGATCTGTGTGAAACACACTGGTCTGTATATAGACTTTATGATTAAACAATGCTCTGAAGCAAAGATTTCGAATCGACACTTCTTAGTAATCACGTTAATCGAGGAGTTGTTTCAGCCCTATTATCATAATAATAACTAGAGAAATGCATTTCCTGTCAAAAATGCGTGTGGATGCTATGTGCTGAAGGATCGCCCTGAAAATGCTGAACATTTTGACAACTTTCTATGTGAAAGTATGCTCAAGTACAATTTTCCCATTAATTTGAATGGGGGAAATTCTGAGTCGAAGCATGAATGTCCTGGAGGAGCTGAACATTTTGATACCTGAAATACCTGAAAGTATGCTTAAGTAGAATTTCCCCATTCATTTGAAAGGGGCAAACTTTTCAGAATAAAGCTAAATGTTTTAAATGTGTGATGTTTTGAAAAATTGTTAATAGAAGCATGAATGTCCTTGAAGAGCTGAACATTTTGATACCCGAAATAGGTGAAGGTATGCTGAAGTAGAATTTTCTCATTGAATTGAATCAGGGAAAACTTTCAAAATAAAGCTAAATATTTCAAAAGCATGAAGTTTAGAAAATCTCTGAATGGAAGCATGAATGTCCTTGGAGAGCTGAACATTTTGCTACCTGAAATATTTGAAAGTATGCTGAAGTCGAATTTTCCCATTCTTTTGAATGGGGTAAGATTTTCAAAATAAAGCTAAATATTTCAAAGGTATAAGGTTTAGAAAAATCCTGAAGAGAAGCATGAATGTCCTTGCAGAGCTGAACATTTTAATAGCTGAAATAGCTGAAAGTGAAGAGAATTTTCACTAAGAAAGAATTTTCTGATTCATTTGAATGGGGCAGAATTTTCAGAATAAAGCTAAATAGCCTCAACATGGACAAGACGAAGGAGATGATAGTGGACATGAGGAAGGAGAGGAGATCTCATCGGC
>NW_018128123.1:441226-441836 GCF_001952655.1 Monopterus albus
TAGCTGCATCACTGTCTGGTATGGCAGCACTACTGCTATGGACCGCAAGCGCCTGCAGAGAGTGGTAAAGACTGTCGAGAAGATCACCAGGACTCCACTGCCCTCTCTGCAGAGCATTTACCACCGCAGGGTGCGTACACTGAAAAAAAAGATTTGTTGGATTTACTTGATTGTAATGTGTACATCGGTCCCACACAATGATAATGTGTAAAACCAACATTATTTTCCTTAGGGGTTAACTTGTTTGAATTATGTTAACAGAGGAACTATGAATGAATTGCGTTGCATATACTAGCATAATTTGTGTAAATCCAAAGACCCGGTGAGTCTTTTTTTTCAGTGGGAAGGCTGCCTCCATCGTCAAAGATCCCACCCACCCCCATCACGGACTGCTCAATTCTCTGCCCTCTGGCCGGAGATTCAAAAGTGTGAAATGCAGGACCACTAGCATGAAAAACTCTTTCTTTCCCTCTGCCATCAGACTCCTAAACAGCTGAGGCGTTTATTACCAGGAAATATGTGATGTACTGTTTACATTCTCAGTTTGCACATGCATAATTGCACAATGACTGTTGACTGCTGCACATGCTGCTCCCATGCAGCATACATT
>NW_018128123.1:442011-444254 GCF_001952655.1 Monopterus albus
GGACCCGGTACTTTTCACCACGCTAACTCTGAGAGACGAAGCAGTCCAAGTAACTTCAAAACAGTGCTGATTTATTCAGTGAACACAGGTAAAAACTAACATTACACGCTCAGGTATCTTTGCACCTCCAGCATGCACACAGGCAGCTGAAAGATGCATAAGCAGCATTAAAGTCTATAATAATAAGTGCTAATAATTATCTAATTTATTAATTTCTAACAAATTCCCCTTTTTGACACAATTTTTATCATGTCAACCTAAATCAAATGTCCCTGTTGTCCCCAGATTAGGCATCCAAGGAAGAGAGAGGCCCCGCCCCCCCCCCCCCCCCCAAACCACCCCCTCCAGGGAAAGCCCAGAGCTGAGTACCTAAGACCACGTTCACACTGCAGGCTGAAGTGTCTCAAATCCGATCTTTTTGCCCAAATGCGACCCATATCCGATTTCCTTATGACAGTGTGAACAGCACAAATTCGATTTTTTCAAATCCGACCCAGCCCACTTTCATATGTGGTCCTAAATCGGATACGTATCCTATGTTTTGCAATGCGACTTCAGTCTGAACGGCCAGGTTGCATTTCATGCGATTTTTATGTCATTGAAATGCGACAGACATCACAATTGTGCGCTGGAGGAGGCGAGGGATAATAAAAAAATGGCAGACAACGGTGATTCAGGTGGTGATAACGTTTCCCTTCTCACTTGGAAATTATTAATGAATTCTGTGTCCATGAAGCCCCTCATAGAATCCCACCAGTCCTGGCTCAGACTCCGCACCCACACATTCCTCTGTACAGAGGTAGCAGCCACTGCTCTACAAAAGGCCATAAGCAATATGTGTGCTTATGTGTGATATTCTTCTTCTAATGTCTTTATTTCAATTGCAAATTGTCAGGTACATCGCTACGCACATGCTATCATGAGCCACATCCATTTTTATTTCTGCACACAGTACGCTGCGTCTGACGTCACATCATCTTCTGCACATGCGGGTCACTTCAGGGCCGTATACCGTTCACACGAGACAGATGCCAGTTGCATTTAAATGACAGTGTGAACAACAGCGCAAAAAAAATCGGATTTCGGCAAAAAATCCGATCTGAGCATTAAGACCTGCAGTGTCAACGTAGTCTAAGGGAAAAATCTCAAATAATAACATAAAAATAATGGCGTGTAAGCTGGTCTTCTTTGCTGTGATCCTATATGTAGGCTTCTATGTGTAAGCTGGTCTTCATTGCAATTTATAGCATTTTTCAGACAAAAACGTGGAAAATGTCTAAACAACATGTAGCAAACATTCATTGGTTAATCATAACATTTGCAGGAGGAATACATTATACTGGAGACTAAATACTGGAGATACTTCCAGTATCACACATTAATTACAAAATTCTATTCAATAATCAAAATCAATCACACACCTATGAGTCCACATCACCTACATGTATGCAAGAATATATGTGGATATGTGTTAACCCTTAGCAAGAGTATGTAGAAAAGTCACGGTCTTCTTCCCCATCGAAGGGATCCTCTTCAATCTCAGACTCACCGGGCTCAGTGAGTGAGATCATTGGGCATGGTTTCCCATAGATATCGGGATATCTATTATCAGTGGCAGTGGTGATACACTTTAGACAAAGATGCCTAGTGCAGGCGATGCAGCCGCATCCACACAAGGTTAGCAAAGTAACTGCTGCCACAAAAGATGTAGCTAAGAAATCACAAAATTTTTCCACTTGCCAAAAATTTTAACAACCCAATCATCAATGTAATTTTTACTTTCTGAATAGTCAGCCATCTCCTCTGATAAAATTTCAACCCTAGCAATAGAGCCATCAGGAGCTGTGTTATTTAAGATGCAAGTACAACACTGTTGCCCAATCATAGTGTTAACTATTGATGGTGCTGGACTGTATGGATGCCTGACATAAATGCACCAGACGACGGTGCCTACTTATAATAAACCAAATAACAGTAACGGGGATTTGCTACACATAATACAAACACCCCCTTTTTCAGTCAGAACGAAGTCTAATGCCAATCTGTTCTGATACAACATAAGAGAAGTGGCTGCCAGTTGCTCCTGAAACCTAACAACTAAATTTCTGGTAAGATTAGTGAGGTTAGTGAGATTAGTAAGATTAGTAAGACAGTGAACATTAAACTAGACATAGGACAGTACACAAATATATTTATCAAATTGTCTTAATTGCTCTTGCTGTGGCCACACAGAGCAGTCAAGA
>NW_018128123.1:444649-487030 GCF_001952655.1 Monopterus albus
TCTAGGCATAAAAGTTAGAGGGAAACACATTTCCCAACTGTGCATATGACAAACACCCCGACCTCTGACCTTTGAACAGTTAGAGGACAGGGCATCTTTTTCCCTGTCAGGATTTCATGTTGGCTTACATTAAGTGTCGAATTCGGAGTGGACCTGAGGTTGAACAATACAATAGGTAGAGCCTCAACCCAGATTAAGTTAGTGTCTGCTCAGACTTTCATGTGCCCTTCTTTTATGGTTCTGTTTGCACGCTCAACAAGGCCTTGAGAGGCTGCATGATAGACAGCCCCAAACTTGTGTTTTATCCCAGACATCTGTTCAACCAGATGTAGATCATCATTTGAGAAGTGTGTTCTATTATCAGATCTGATAATCTCAGGTACCCCAAACCGAGGGACCACTTCTCTAGTGAGCCATTTGATGACCTCTTTACCAGTCTCTGTTTTTGTGGGTACAGCCTCTAACCACTTGGAAAACTGATCCACACAGACAAGTAAATATCGTTTCCCTTCAACTCTTTTGTCAGCTCCCATATCTGTGAAATCAACAGCAATCTCTTTCCAGGGAGCATCTGGAACTGGAAATCCCCCTAGCCCAGCCTTCAGCGCGGCTCTGGGGTTGAACTTATTACTTCTCACATGTTGCAACAATGTACTTGGTGATATCCCTCAAATGCGGATGCCACCTGTTTTGAGAGATCAGACTATTTATCTTGGAGATTGCACAGTGTCCTCTGCTGTGTGCCTCTTGACACAGCAAACTCAGTAGTCCTGCTGGGGCTACTATTTTACCTTTGTGGTTTCTCCACAGTCCTGTCTGATCCTTAGACGCTCCTTTGCCTAGCCACGCCTGCTTTTCAGTAGAAGCAGCTTTGTTCTGTATTTCCCTTATAGTCTGCAAGCTCAACTCTGTCTCACAGACATGACCCCCTTCTGCAGGGTCTTGACTCATCTATTTAGCTCCTTGAGCTACCTGATAACCTGCTGCTACCTTGGCAGCCAAATCTGCTGCATTATTACCTCTGTTTATCTGAGTCTCTGTTCTCTGATGTCCCTTGCACTTGATAACTGCCACCTGCTTTGGTAGCAACAATGCTTGGTCTAATTCCAGTAACCGCTGCAAGTGTTTTACCGGATAGCCAGTTGAAGTCACAAAACCTTTTCTTCTCCAGTGGCACAAGTCTACATGTACTGCCTGTACCGCGTACGCAGAATCTGTGTAGATATTTACAACTTTGTCTTTTGACAACTGACATGCCTTTATCAAAGCAATCAGCTCAGCCATCTGGGCTGAACTTGGCTGTGGGATCACATCAGCTTGCATTACTCTTAAGCCAGCCGTTGTGTCCTCGACCACAGTGTGTGAAGCAACTAGACTGCCAGTAGCTGTCTAATGACTGTAATCATCACAGTACAATGTTACCTCTGCATTAGGTAACGGTTCCTTATGCAGGTTCCCATGCAGTCTCATCTCTGTCTCTGTTTTGCTCACACAGTCATGATCTTGCTCATTGACCATCTGTGTAGCCATGTTTGTTCACTCACTTGTAAACTGTATGTGAGCCTGGTTCAATGGCTGATGCAAGTTCTGGGTCCTGTGGGCAGACAATGTGAAGGCTTTGGAATCCAGAAATGCCCTTACACCATGTGTAGTGTGTACAGTTTGATAACCCATTGTGGTTCTGCCAGAGTTCACGCACTCTGAGCAAATACTGACTGCCTTTCTCACCCTCTTGAGGTGGAATTCTACACAGCTCAACAGAGCGCACCTGTACTGGGAATTTCTGGCGTATCACTGGCCAGAGCTGATGAACTTCAGTGTGGAGAGCAACATTATCGTGATCCCCAATGGTATTTTCCATGAATTCTATCTCCCGTAACATGCTCAGAGAAGTACAGGCTGTAAAAACATGACGAAAATCTCCAATTGCAGGCACAAATCCTGCACATGCACCTAAAAATGCCTTAATCCACCTCCTTTCTCAATGTCAGGCAGCTGAGATTTAACCATGCCCATATCTTGAAGGCTAAAGGGAGTGAAAGTCTGTGTTATCCCTCCCTGAGGTGAGATGGACTGTAGCAATGGCAGCTGGTGTGAAGGAATGTCAAAACAGTCATAGATATTTCCCTGTCCTTTCTTCATATGTTGTGATGGAAAATCATGCACTGTGCCATCCCAGCTGGAATCACTCTTGTGAGACATTGCTGGTACTGACACGTCACAACTGTGCTTATGTTCTCCCTCTGCGAAAGAGGCAGACGCAGAGGCGCATGCGCCGACAACTGGAGTTATGACCTGGTCTAAACAGCCAGATTTTAACTCATTCAATGCTATCTGTTCTGTACGTCTGTCAGCTTTACTTCCTGGAACTGATGCTGTGTTCAAAATTCCTCCCTGTACAACCGCCAGGGGCGCCATGTCCTGTGTTGTACTCTGTGGCATCTGTCCAGATAAGCCACTCTTTTGTGTTGGCTTCCTCTGTCCTCGTGGAGGTTGTGGGGAAGACTGCTGTGTGTGACTAAGCTGCACTTTACAATCTCTATCAGACATAGCTTGGACTGAAGCAGCTGTGCCAATGGGAAAATTAACATCAACCGGTTTCTGTGATTTGCTTGAACTGGCTGAAGGAGACTGAAAACACTTGAAAGTCTCCAAAAAGCATACACAATCAGCAAGAAAACCCTCAGCTTGTTTTAATCTGGCTTCTGTTTTGTTCCTCGTTAAAGAAATACAGGACTTCACTTCCTGTTTAGCTCTGACTGCAGATAGAGAGGCTTGCTTCAAAAACAGCCCTATAGCATCCCCTTGTGGGGGAGGACTGTCACTGTCCCCAAAAATCTGTTTTCTTTTTTTTTGCATCTGCATTATCCTGCTTATCTTTAGGAACTGTATTTAACCATTTAGACAAAAAACTTGTAGAGTACTGCCCCCAAAGAGTAAGGCTTGACCTTTTCCCAGTCTTGTACAACATTGGCAGACATTATAAAAATTTATGTACATGTGACCGACGTCCCAAGCGGAATGATCTCTGTCCAGAACCGTGAATTGGTCGGGAAACGTCTACGCCAACTAAGTTGGTGCTCCCGATCGCTGGGGGTTCACCCAATCAGCAGTTCTGTTTTAATTCAACTGAATACACCGTCACCCTAAGGCTATAATACAGTTTCCCTATAGACTATGCCCAGCCCCGGAACCAAAAACAGTTCTGCCCCAGGCACACCGTGTCACATCAAATTCTCTCCGTAGCACTTGTTGCTATGGGATACACATGTGCCAGTGTTCAACAGCCTTCGTGCAGCAAACCACCCACACAGATATTGAAAATAAAAAATATTTCCCTGTGCCCTCATTAATCATTTAACAGTTAGCAATGACCGTCTTATAAATATTTTGACGTTCAGGTAAGGTGCTCCGCTCGGAGAAATCTCTGTCTCTGACTTCCGCCTTCAGCAAGCCAGCCTTCTCATCGGAGCAAAAATCATAATAATTTTGGAGACAACCGTCAACATTTGTGGTTATCCACTTATTAATGTGAATTTTACGTCTCTGATAGTCATCAATTTGTAACTAGAGCACTTATTTTCTCTCCCTCAAATGAGACTATGTGCTTGTAACTTTAAAATGTGGCACAGAACA
The DNA here is from genome assembly GCF_001952655.1 of Monopterus albus. Lineage (NCBI taxonomy): Eukaryota > Metazoa > Chordata > Actinopteri > Synbranchiformes > Synbranchidae > Monopterus > Monopterus albus. The sequence goes on from NW_018128123.1 coordinate 448,286, forward strand.
ACACTGAAAAAAAGGACTCACCAGGTCTTTGGATTTACACAAATTATGCTAGTATATGCAACGCAATTCATTCATATTTCCTCTATTAACATAATTCAAACAAGTTAACCCCTAAAGAAAATTATGTTGATTTAACCCATTATCTTTGTGTGGGACTGTTGTGTATACATTACAATCAAGTAAATCCAACAAATCTTTTTTTTTCAGTGAACAGCACCAGCACATTTCAAAATAATACAAATAAAAATGGTTTAAGCACAAAATTAATCTATTTTGATAACTGATTATTCACTGAAGTCATGTTTTAAGCAAAACTGTTTAAAAATGTGTTGAGTCCAACCTTATAAATGTGGGAATTAGCAGCTTTTTGTGGTCTTGTATCACTGTAAACTGAATACATTTTGGTTTTTGGTTGTAGGTTGGATATTTGAAGAGGTCGCCTTAAATTGATTTTGAAGGGCATTTCATTATTTGCTGATGTTTTGGAGACCAAATGATATCATGAGCAGATTAACCCAAAATAAAAACATCAGTCACAAACAAATATACTGGACAAATTGAAGTTTTCACCTAATGATGTTGTCAGATGAAAAACTAATCAGAGAATCACTAAATTTGACAATTGGGGAAAAAAAGCACACGGAAACACAGAGCCTAATACATTTATCAATTTTGGGCTAACCCCTTACACAGATGAAGTCCGTCCCGCAGACTCCATCTCTTATCTAGAGCTCCACATTCTTGGAGCAGCTGCGTATTACCTAGTCATAACAAAATGAGGTAGCTCAATGTGTGTGTATGTTGTATGCGTGATGTGTAACTAAACATTCATTCAGACATAATTCTTACACAAGATTAATACAAAAATAACTGGTGTCAAGGTACCCTTCTCAGAGTCAACATTATCTTCTAACCTTGAAGCAGAGCACACAGGAGCAGACTTTGAATCTTACTAAACTGCATTACTAACACACATTATAGTCTAACACATTAAACACAAGCAAGACAACTCCAAGACAAGTGGATTTCAAGTCATTTTCAACTCTAATGTTCACATAACATGACAAATATACAGATACATAAAGCTTGGAGTCACTTAACCAGTCACTTGGCACACAAACCTTTATTTTTATGTGTCCGTGCCATTTTTTGCTAATGTGTCGTCTTAAATTCTGCTTGCTATGTGTTTGCATTGCATATTATCAGAGGGGTTTGCATCTGTGTCTTTGTATTATTGAATAGGTAAAATGGTATCCCACAAATAGCCATCTTCCAGTGGAGATTTCCACATGCCGAGCTGACTGATTGTGAGTGGACAGATGGATCAGAACACACGTTCAGCACTTGATGGACTGGTAAATAGCATTTCCTATGCTCTTGGCAAGCTCACTGATTTCCTTGTCCTCAAGAGAGAAGTGAAAAAGGTCGGCAGTAGAAAGAAGAAAAAGCATGTATGTGACAGGCTGTGGGGACGGTGGGCTGTGTTTTCTAGGAAAAGTGACTCATTTTTATATTTCTTGCAAACCTAAGAACACCAAATGAAACGGCACTGATTGTTAGACAGCAAGGTGCTTTTCATGGTGACAAACAGCATGCTTCTTTCTCACCCTCTCTTCTACTGTTCACACCTCAACACATATAATACCCAATATCCAATCAAAATGGCAATATAACTTTGATTAAAGACATAAATAGATATTACAGTAGAGGACTCATTTGTTTCCTCTATGCTCCAAAGTCATTTATTTGGGCTGTGATATAACTCACTAGCCATAAAACACAGAATGGTAATGACTCAAAGGTCAGAGCCAGAAGTCCTGGTGGAGGTGCCATTTGTTTCCTAATACGCAGAGAAACATTATTGATCTTTTGCACCACATGACTTTGAAAAGTAATTACTAGGTTATATATGATGAGAGTTCCCTCCTCAAGGGATAACTTGATTACTACAATATAACATCCTCTCTCCACCCCTAAAGAAATACAAGGTGGTCGATACAGCTTACCCGTTGTTTGCATAAAGGATGGGCAGTTTCCACGACAGGACCAATTTATTTATTGCAACTACACAAGTAAGACAGTGAAAGGGGTCAGTAAAAGAGGTAAAAAGGAAGCCGTCTCCTCACAAGACCACGAACATCATTCTTTCATATGCAATGGAGTTACATCTGTGTTTCATGCTGATTTGTTTGTTTCTTACAAGGGACCCAATCTATTAATTAACATGAAAAAGCTGCTTTTTTACATGAGTGCCTTCAGAGGAAAACACAAAAGAGCAGCCTGCTAGGTGCTTATAGGACCACTCTGGATGGAGACCAGTGAGAGACCGACGCAGTGGAGAAGGAGAAACAGAGAGAGATGGGGGAGAAAAAGAATGTGGGAGAGGAGAGGAGAGGAGGAAAAAAATCAAAAAGCCATAAGAGAATGAAGGGGGAAAATAGGATGTAGGAAGAGGGGCAGAACAGGAGAGTTATGATTACTGTGCTCCATGCTGTTTTGCATGGCTCCTCTTCCCAATAGCCAGATTTGGGTTCCCAACCAAAAGGTGGATATCAGAATTTCGTCAAGCCTTCCCGCCTCCTTGCCCCCGACCAGACACACACAGCATCTATCAACTCACTTCATGTGTGCTGCTCTTTGAAGTGTGGTCTATGTGACATGTTCATGGAGTTTTTAAGTTTGCTCCTGCAGGTTATGGCAGTAGTATTAATTGTCAGTTGGTACAAGGTCCTACAAAGCTAAGTGAGTTGATGAGCACATGGCCATCACAAACAGCCTCAAACCGGGCAATATGAAGAATAATATGAAAGTTATAAGTAGATTTTTAGGGGGTTATTCAAAGTTCACCACAGTTAAAGCTGCTTAATGAAATTTTAAACATAACTATAATTTTATAACATTTTTGACATTTCCCCATGGAAACTACATTTCTTGCTTGCATTGTAAATTTCTGCAATTTAACCCTGCCTTTTTTATAGTGCTGCTTTGTTTTACCTTTAGCTTTCCTGACATAGGTTTAGAGTCAGAGTAAAGTAGAAATAAATGTTATTAACCATCCAGCCAAATTTAAATGATTAAAATAATCACCAACTACATAAAATTAGCTTTCAAAATCTTAAAAAATGGGTATTATCTGCTCTGAAACACTGGGGGCATGTCAGGTGAAGACAACTCAGTCAAACAGGAGAACTGATGCTAATGTGCTAGGGCTCTACAGTCAACATCCAGCATGTCACTTGCAAATGGAAGTAAAAATCACAGGTGGGCACACTGATGTGACTGACTCTGATCCTTTTGGTTATCAGGAACCACTGAATGACATAAGAAAATAAGGTTAAGGTGTTTACGGAGTGGCTAATCCATTGTGTTGATGTTTGAATGACAGTGGGTGGTGCTTAGGTTAACCTCCATAACTAGCATCTCTCTTTGTGCCTTAAATCAACATATTAGATTTCCTTCCAAATTCGACTCAATAGTACGCAGTGTAAAATGCTTTTAGAAACCAGCCCTATCTCTTACTAATACTACTGCTACTGCAGCAAAAATGCCTTCATGAAGCATTTTTAATAATAGTATCTGCCAAATTGCCAATTATTCATACTGAGCACATCTGCAAATCGTTACTGATAAAATATCCATTTATCTGTATAGCAACTGACTAATCATTGCTTCTTATGTGCACTCAGAGCATTGTGTTAGGAAAAGACTGTGCTGTTGGTTACATCAGCCAAAAAGCCTAAAGTTACTTGTACCATCAGACAAAATATGTTTACTTTGTTAATACTTACCCAGGAGCAACCTGTCCAGGGTGGACCATGACTCTTGCCCAGTGTCAGCTGGGATCAGCTCCAGCGCCCCGCAACCCCATTTATGATAAGTGGTATAGATAATGGATGGATGGATAATACCCAGGATCACTCTACCCATTTCCATTTAGGAGGCACAAATGACTGTGAACCAGTTTCACCTGCATTGCTGCAAATGAACGTGACAACAGGTGCAATGGAGAAGCAAAAGCAAGACAACCCCCAAAAGGGAATGGTGGTAACCACAGACCAGTGCTCCTCCTTATCCTTCCTTAAGTCATGTGTTTTGCTATTGTCCTTGTCACTATTGGTAGCATGAGGCAGTACCTGCAGCCCAGTCAGGTTGCACAGGCATATGGTTACTCCAAGATGGCACATCCATATGTGCAGTCGCAAGGTTGTGTCTCCCAGCACAGTCTCAAGAGCAGGGAGGAGACACCGGCAGACTGGCATTTACACCAGGAGAGCTGGACAGGGCCATTGAAGGGCAGCAACCCAGCAGCAGGACCGGTATCTGCTCCTTTGTGCAAGGGGGAATATGAAGAGCACTGAGAGAGGCCTACACAATGACCTCCAGTGGCTGCTGGTGTCCATGTTTCTGACCAGAGTGTGTAGGCAGTTCCTGGATGATGAAGGCATTGATGCCATTGACTGGCCTCCATGTTCCCCTGACCTGAATCCAACAGAGCACCTATGGGACATTATGTATCACTACATCCAACACCACCACATACCACTGCAGATTGTCCAGGAGCTCACTGATGCCCTGATCCAGGTCTGGGAGGATAGCTCCAAGGGCACCATCCACCAACTCCTCAGGAGTATGTCCAGATGTTGTCCGGGGGTGCATACAGTCATGCAGGGGCCATACACACTTCTAAGTCGTATTATGAGTTGACGTGATGAAATTCACACAACATGGATGAGCCTGGGATTTCAGTTTTTCACTTTAATTTTCAGTGTGATGTTCAATCCAGCATCCATGGGTTGAGGATTTTGGTTTTCATTGACTGTCATTATGCCATTTTGTTCTGAACAAATTATACAGTGTGCACTAGTAAAGGTTTCCAACTTCCAACACTATTACAGACTGGCTTCTTAATGAAAGCAAAATTTGGATAATTCAGTGTGAGGCAAATCATTTATTGCTACTGACTCTCACTGTTTTTAAACTGATCATTTTAATGTCCAGTACTAAGCTGACATTTAAAAATGACCTTGACTTCTTAAAATGTAACAATGCAAATTTTTAAAACCAGAATAAAAACAGTCAGCAGATGCGTTGAAGTGTAGACACAGAGCAGCACATCGTCGATGTTTCTGGCTTAAAGATAAAATGATAATATAATCATTCAGTAACTTTCTCGCCCTTGTCTGCACTTTGAGAGTGAGCCCTGCTTTTGAGGAGTTACCCCTATTCATCATCTACATGTGCAGTTTGGAGAAACACTCATACTGTTAAGATTTATGTTGTTCTGCCTCATAAAGTCTTAGTGCTAGTTTGCTTTTGCTACACACTGCTCTCTCTCTTTGTACTCATATTAAGGGTTTACATCCCCAGAGAATTCCAATTTTCCACTGAAAAACTTTGTTCTTCACCCTTAATTACAGTAGGACAATGTTTTCTCTCACCCTATAATTACAATTCAGAAAACAATTACATATCATTGAGGCAGCATGATTACCTCCTGTCACTCCAGCCTACTGTGTCATAATTTAATATTTTGCTCAGTGATCACAGAGAGGATTCATAAAGGCAAAAGAGGCGCCCACTTATAGTGCATTTCGTAGTCATCAGCCACTCTGCCCGTTCGTCTGACAAATGTGGGGGAGATGGACGCACTCTGGTTTGACAATGTGCCATTAAGCCATCCACCGACCTGCTCTTGCAGGCACTGGGTGATTAATGTCCTCTCCTTCTCCTCATTTAGTCCTTCAATAGTGAACCTGAATTATCAAGTCCTTGCTTGTTGTGACGACAGTTTCTGTATGAACACATGCCCAGCCACAAAATCTCTTTTTGAGGTAGCTGAAGGTAGCACTAGTGGACACAGGTTTTCTTTTCAGTTTTCTTTTGAAGTAAAGTGGAATAAAAACACTAAATATGTTCAAGACCTTATATAGTTTTGAATTTTAAAATTGGTAAAGGAGAAAACTCTCAAAGGATACAAGCTTAATTCTTTTAAGTCCATTAAACTGTATCCAAATTACGACAATAACAATGTTTTCTGACCTGTTTACTAAAGAAATACTTTCAAAAGTAAGGAGTCATGATAATTAATACTTAATCTGTATCAGTGCAAGAAAAGTCAAACCACCCTGGACCTAATTACCACAGAAAAACAAGGCTTCGTCTGCTGTAATACACTGAAGACATTACTGACATAAGTAAAAATTGAAACAAAGTAATGTGCCTTGTCAGTGTGTACAAACATATGGGTATTTGGAGGGTAATGTGATGCATAGAGCAGGTGGACATTTACATTTCATGCACAAAATAGTCTTTTGTTGTGAGGGAACAAGGGAACAAGGTTTTACTGCTGTGACATTTATGGTTTCTGCTTCCGTCATTTTTCAATTTTGGCAGTACTTTGACGCTGCTGACAGGATGTTTGGGGATGCAGCGTGTGTTGAATGTCATGTCACGCATAAAATTGGATTACATTTGGCCAACAGGAGTAGGTTAGATATTAAAGTTCCACTGCTCAAAAGGTGTACTCTGTAAGATAACCATGCAAGCATGATTGCTGTTGCTCTGCAGCATTGTCTTATCACAGCTCAGCTGATGTTTGGTGCTGTGACTGAAGGTTCATAAAGCGTCCTACTCTACTGTCAATGTGATAAACAAGCTTAGACGTAAATGAAAAGTTTTCACAAATACAGTAAAGAAACATAACATTGTAGGTGTGAAAAGGCTGGTGCACTAAGGTGATTTTAATATTCACTGCAACAACGTGAGGATGGCTTCCACTGATAATTCATGTCATCAGATATGTTTACTGCTACATGCTGTTTTAATTAACAGAACCATACAAAATAATAGTGAGGCTATCTTGATTATCTTCATGGTGAAATCTAAGGGTTAGGGCTGCCCCCTGACAGTCGACTAGTCGAATCATTAGTCTCGAGACCTGTCAGTCGACTGACACTCGTCTAGCCTTTGTCTTTATTTTGTTATATTTTATTTTTGTCAGCCAGGGTGCAATACAATAGAAAGTAGTCCCAGCTGTCTGATGCATGGATGTGCATGCATCAGACACTTCAGGCCTATTGTAGAATGAAGAGAAAAGGACAAAACCCGCTAGTACAAGCCAAATGAAGGTGAGATTTGCACTTTATCAGACGTGTTTTCAAACATCATGGTCTACTTTTACGAGAAAACGGTCATATTGATGTGGCTGGTTTTGCATAGCCTAATGTTATGTGAGTCCGCTTTGTTTACCTGCTCCCGTAAAGTGCAACGCACAGCCGTTTAGCAGATGTTTCAGAGACACGCATCCATCCAAATGGGACTAGGAAGCTAACAAAATGCACGGGGAAAACATTTCATTGAAGAATTATAAAGAGAAATCATTCGCAGTGCAAGTTGGAGCACATCAAACGCACAACATGCGCTGTGGTTAGCTGACGGGCAAAGCTCACACTTATTGGTAAACTAGGCTATAACCATGTCTTAGAAGAAAAACTGCCTATAAGAGCATGTTTCAACATCAATACACGGGTGCTGCCTGTGTCATTATTCCAACAAATTCATATGGCAGTCTGTCATTTTATATCATCAGTTTAAATATTTTTAATAAGGGAAAGTAATTATGACCCTAGAGGGACATATATGTTTAACAAACCATATTGTAGAACTAAATTAGTAACTGCCCATCTAATAAAGGTGTTCAGTTGTGGAATAGTTTTCCTGATGAAATAAAAATGGCTACTTCATTACCACAGTTTAAAATACTTTATAAAAAAATGGTAATAAAAAGATATACTCAATAATAATAATAATAATCATAATGAATGTTCTTCTAAATATATATATTCAGAATACTCAGTATTTTTTTATATTAAATTTATGTCCATTAGTGTGGAGTATGGGTAGGCATAATAAGCTTTAGCTTCAGCCTACACCTTTGGTCAATAACATTGTTTTTTATTTATTTCATTTTATTTTGTATGATTATGTATGTGTGCATACATGCTTTTATTCAAATGGATGTATGTACCCTTATTTCATGCTTTTTTGGGTAAAATAATTGTAATTCTAATTTTGCTTGTTGACCAAAAACTAAATAAATAAATAGGTGACAGTTTAAATCTTGCACCATATACAGCTGTTTTTTATTGATTTTTAAATGCTCAGAAATGTTTTTCTGGCACTCTTTTGCATTTGATTACCAATGATAATGTGGTCAAAATCATCACTGTCAGCCTTTGCTATACAAATATTAAATAAACAAACAAATAAATAAAAGAATAAATAGTTGAATAGCTGCACTGAACAGCTGAATGACAATTGACAAAATTCCTAGTCGGGTACAGCCCAACCAAGGCTGCAGCTAAAGATCATTTTCATTAAAAATCAATCTGCTGGTTATTTTCTCAGTTAATTAGTTAATTGTTTGGGCTATATAGTGAAGAATGAGCACCTTCATATATTCAAACTGCTCTTTTTGTCTGACTTACAGTCCAAAGCACAATTTTGTTTCACAGAAAACTTTTATTATTTTTGCTTAAAAATAAGTAATGAATAAAAATGACTTCTGATTCATCTTTATTAATCAAATAATCAGTCATTTAAAAGCTTTATTTTATTGTCATTGTGACATGGACAATGAAATTTAGTTGGGAGCCGAGGGTCCCGGGCCGCTGCATGCATACGTGCCACCATCACGGGAAACTTGGGGGTTCAGTGTCTTGCCCAAGAAAACTTCGACATGTGGACTGTAGGCACCTTGATTCAAACCCCCAACCCTCGCTGTACCCACTGCACCACTGTCTTCCCATCATTTGATACAACTGTCTCAGCTCTGCTGAAATAACTTCCTGCATGCTGCCACCTTATACACTGGCCAAAATGTCAATGAAATTTTGTTATAACTTCAAGATGGAGCATCAAAATTTACTACAGTTTAGTGCAGCACAAGTCCAGTGTTCAGTGCTAATGCAGGAAGTAGTGTGCCCTGACCCAGTGGAAAGAAAGGGCGGCCTGTAACAAGTTTGACTTTGATGCAGTTTGTTCTAGTCTGTCTCCTGCCACACAAATATGGGGGGCGGCTGTGGCTCAGGTGGTAGAGCGGGTCGTTTCCTAACCGGAAGATTAGCGGTTCAATTCCCAGCTTGTCCAGTCAACATGTCTATGTGGCCTTGAGCAAGACACTGAACTCCCAGTTGCTCCCGGTGATGTCACCGGTGGGTGAATGCGTGAGTGCTTGAGAGTGTGAATGGATGAATGGCCGAATAATGTGAAAACACTTTGAGTGTGCTGTAAAAGCGTAGAAAGCCGCTATACGAGTATAAGACCATTTACCAAATGTTTGCATTTATTTTATTTATCACATCTACTTTACCGTAACCATAGCTTCTCAGCAAATATTCCTTTTCCTTTACATGTGGTGCAGATGACTGTGTTGAAGCCTGTCATTTATTTTAGTCAGCTATTGCAGTTAAACATTTCAACTTGTACCTGTGCACCACTGAACAATTTGCTTAGATCGCAGATGAAATGTGTCCCTGTCTGTGTAGCAGCACTGGTTTAAACAAACTTTACCAGCCAGAAAGACAGCAAGCTGCTGTGCAGATCAGTGAAACCAGCAGCACAACGACTACAATTTCAGCCATTGTAAATGCTGATGACAGAGTTAAATTTCATTCTGTCCACTAAAATAAACCACAGATGCCAGCTTTAACCACAAAATCCAAAGTATTTTAGTGCAAAGCTGCCAAGACTTTCATTCTTACTGCACTGCCTCTCCCATTTCATGTTCTAGGGCTCCTCAGTCACCTGTAACCTTCATGTCTCTGTAGAGGATTGCTGGGCTTTGGGGGATAGTGCAAGACGAAGCTCATTTTCCCACTCCAGCCAGTCTCTCTGAAGCATTGACCAGAGCACTGACGTACCCCATTTGGAGGAGCCTTCTACACTGCACAGTGCAAGCCCTTTCTGAAAGCCTGTTATTAATGGAAAGGTCAAAGCAGGGTGGGTGGGTAGATAGTAGCAAGGAGATACTGTCAGTTCTATCCCGTTTGCTGTCTGAGACCAGAGGAAGTGAAGAATAAAGGAACAAGCTCATAGAGGTGTTATAACTTGGTATAGTCTTAACTATATATACATATATATATATATACATATATATATATGGGGCTTAATTTCCATACATGCAGGACTGTGGCAAAACTTCTTTATACAGTATGTCATTCATTGTGATGGACATGCACTTATCTCCTCCTCACTGGCAAACTATGCCCGTGTGACGAATGCTGCTCATTTTCTTCAGTCACAACAAAGACAATTTTGTTTTCAAGAGTGCCCTCAGATGTTCTACAGCAATATTAAGCTGCCTCTGAACCTAATAATTACTTCCTGGGTTTGAATACAAGAATGTTCTGAGTAGCGCTAATAAGAATAAATGGACAGACCCTTGGTGGTTTGTTGCTATACCCTTCATCACTGCTCATTATGTACTTCAATAATTAAACTACAGATGTAAGCAGTTATTCTGCATAAAAAGTAGATAAGAATGTCCCGCCCCTCTCCTGACAAAGAAACTGTATGTAAGTGTAATGATTTCTGTGTAGTTCATTTGTTCTACTCAAATTCAAGGAGGTTCTCAAATGATTCACTGATTGCCTCGCCAATAAGGTTTATTGACATTCACAGGAAATGAGCATATGCGATAATGGCTGTTTTGGGATACACTGCAGCCGCGGAAACTAGCAGGTATAATTGCTCATAACAATATGCTGTCTCATATACACCAGTGCATATTATTGGATCTGTACTTTTAATATGCTGTGAGAAAAACAGTAGATACTTATCAGCTGCAGTTTCATCAGCAAACGCTGCTACTTTGGATTTGATTTGTCCAGCAAAATCAGTTGACCGATGTGTCATCAGATACCATGAACAATATCAATACACCTTTGTAAACACCACTTCTATCATCACTGCATATGGCCTGAGCAATTTTATGAATGTCTTATAAACCGTCAAAAGTGATCTCTTCTCTTCTTAAACATTCAGCTGTCAGCAAAAATTTATATTTGTTTAGCATCTCCCCTTACTGCCTCGCTCCTTCCAGGCATTTCAGGCACCCTCCTCATTTTATTTACCACCATCTATTTTAACTGTCTTGACAAGGTTAATGGTCTCATAAATGTCTGTGTCTGAGAAATCCTGTGGGCAAGATTCCTTCGTTGGAGGGGTTTTTACTTTTGTTTGGCATTGACTGGTGCAGGAGGGTCCCCTGCTTTGATCTCAGTTGTTCAGTTAACTGAATGCTGAAGGCATGACACAGGCGGTGGCAGTACTCTGCAGTACAGACCTGTTTGTGTCAAGGTGTGTGAGTCACAGTGCATCATGGGAACAAACGTTTTATACCCCTAGTTGTCGGCAAATATTGTTGTGATTGAGCAGCAGCTTCACATATGCCACCTTCGACAAAAATCTATTTAGCAGGTGGATATGCATGAAGTGCATAAAGTATGAAGTGCTCTGTCAATATGTTTGTGCTATTCACCCTCTAAGCTCCGGGCAAGAAGTGGATTATACAAATAGGTTGCAATGCAGTAAATCACTCTCAGCTGTGTCTGTCTCTGGTAAAGGAATAACTGGATATGAATACTCTCCCACTTTGGTAGTGCATTAATCGTATTAGGGATGCAGATTACATCTCTGCATAAATTATTCATGCCACTGTAATATATGGTGCACAATTTCAAGTAAACCATTGTTCTTAACAATATTATAACTGGGTCAAAAAAGGCTTTTCAAAAAAAGGAAAATGAACTGCCCTCGTGGTTTCATGTATAAGAATATATGGATTGTGGTGATGTGCGTGTATTAAATTATTAGGCGTGTCTGAAACACACCGCACTACGATAACCCTGCAACTCCATTTGCAGCAGTGTTGTGTCTCGTTGAGAAATACTTATATCTAATTGGCTTGAGGCAGGCCATCACTGGGCAGATAACCACAATCAGGTTGCTGGTGCAACCTGCCTTTTTGGCACACTAAGCTTCTAAACTCCTTCTGGCCCTCTCACACTGTGAATTGCTTTGCCATCAAGCCACTTTGAGGGAGGATGACCAGAGTACAGGGAATACAGATGCAGCACTTCAAGAAGTATCACCTTGGATTTAACCTTGTAGCTGCTGTTCAGGGAAAACAAACAAGTCATTATCAAATGACAAAATGGGACAAACCATCATGAGATTTGGTATAAGCATCAGCTGCCATTGGCTGCCAGGACCCAGAGCGTGCCTTCTTCCTGTGAAGGAGGATAAGAATGCTGTAAAGCTGGATTTATAGACACGCATTTAATGTTGAGACGTTCCTCAATTGATATTAAACTCAACCTTTTCATTGTCTCTTTGGTTTTTGTAAAAGCAAGGACTCTATGACAGGCTGAAAATACAGATCATCATTTCAAAGTGTCACCACTTCATTGGGCCATGTTTACTGTTGCTCTTCGTTTGTGCTGCAGTGCAGCCTGTGTTGCAGTATAGTGTCTGTAGGTGGCGCTCAGCTCACACACACCTTCTCACAGGTACCAGGCGTCGGACCTGCTGAGCTGAGGTGCTCCACATTGACTGGCTGGCAACGGTTGGCCTAGGTATATCAGTGTCTGTGTCTGTCTTAGTAATCATTTCACTCTGCTTACCTTGCCTGTTGAGACATCGTGCCACTGGCAGCTATTGCAGTGTCTCTACATATTTTCCTTTTGGCCTCTCGGGCTATGTGTCACCCTCTCATGTTCTCCAAATAAATGTCAGTCCAAATAAGAGGAAGATCAGATTTTTTTTTTTTTTTTTACATTTCAGCACCAGTCTTGGTGAAGCAAACACTTTCTGTTGCTTTAGTCAATAGTCTTCGTCTGAAATGTTTTTCATTAAATAAAAATATTGTAATAGTAATGTCAAATTTATGACAAGGCTTGGCTAATTAGGAATTTGTATTACAGTGTTTCACAGAGTATATACAGTTTTCCCAACTCAACAAATAAAAACTTACATTTTTTAATGGACTCTAGGGCTAATGGCCCAAACATAGACATGCACATTCACACTTGTGTCTGCCTGCTGAATTAAAATAAAGTAACTTTACGTAATGATTTCCCACTAACCTAGTGCTACAGTATACAGAACAATGCCTCAAAACAAGAAACAAGTCTGTGGATTCAGGTGACAAAATAACTGACCATCTTTAAAACTAAAAAAAACAGCTCACTACATATATACCATCTGAAGTGAGTGCTCACAAAGAATTTCCTAGCGGAAGCGTACTATAAAGTGTGTTTACTGTTTCAGTGGCTTGTGTTGCCATCTTTAATAGATATCTGACTAAATAGCTAATGTGAAATATGGTCAGACAGTTCACAAGCTTCAGGTTTCTTCACTGTATCCACAAACTGAACAGCACTGTAGAGTCGTAGTGGCTGTGACGACTGGTGGCAGAAAAGAGAACTGCTTGCTGGATTTTATGAGACTGGAATTGGGTTATAAAATACTGCATTATTGCTGAAACGACCCCGTGAGGACATCACAAATACACCATGGTGAAATTGTATGACACTTTAGAGTGCTAGAACTGTAAATCACATCTTATTAGTTTTTATTAGAGCTATTCTCTTTCTCTCAACTTTTCCCTGATTTGACATGATTTCTGATTGTAGGCACAACACATACCGTAACCTGAAGCACAGACCAAGCTTTCTGTATTGCTCTGCATTCTTACTGTTTTACATGACTGTAGGCAGGCACATAAGATTACTGTACTCCAGGTGGAATAGCTGTTATGTTCATTTTCAATTAGTAGTGATGACTGTAAGCATATACTTTCAATAAGACAAGAATACCATATAGTATCCTAATATGTTAATTAGCACCATTTTTCCCTCTTACTGTAAACTTCCAGAGTATAAAGGTTTTTTGGAGTATCTTTGACACAATAATTAGAAAGAAAACAAAACAGCCGGACTCTAACAAAAACCTGTCCAACCTGTGCAGTTTGGAGCATTTAAAGTTGGTGGCAAAAATAGTAACAATTCCTGGGTAAACTAGTCCTTTTAGGATGTGATTAAGTTCAGTATCCTTATTTACAAATGCTTCCAATACCAACAGTTGAAAGCTGTGGTAACAAATGACCTCTAATCCCTGCAGGCATTTAAGACCCAACATAGTCAATTGTAATTTGGTGATGCTGCAGGGAAAAACAAAGCTTCTTTTGTTGGTCTTAGCAGGCTTTATCTATCCATTTCCAATTACAATTCCTGAGCCCTGGGCTGACATGGCCATAAGCCAATCCCTTGCCAAGTGCAGTGCCTTTATTAAATGTATGTATACTATCCTTCTGATCAAGTAGATGCCTGCAACTGTAGGCCTAAAATGTTCAAATGAAAATTTTCTGACCAAACCATGTTTTATTTTTGTGGCTGTGCTGCCAAATGTTTATTTGAAGCATGGGGCTGCATAATTTATAGTCATAACATATGGTATTCAACAAAACACTCATTAAGCAATAAGCATAAGTAAGGGTACACCACCAATGTCTGTAGGATTTATCATGAACAATATGAATGGCAGTCCATCCAATCATTGTTGAGGTATTTCAGCTGCACACCAGCTCTGGGCGGGGTACTACATAGTACTCATGTCCTCAGAAATTGAAAATGCTATCCAGCATGAGTTGGGAGGGCATAAACTGGCATAATGCAGACATAGTAACCTCTCCAGCCTTACAACAATTCTCTCTAACATTACAGAAACAAGGCATTAACAGACATGCAACCTGTGTTTTTTAAACTTACCATTAAGTCCCACCGAGTAGTGAAAACATCACTCCCTTTCAAGTAGCTCCAAAGTCGGTAAATCCAACCGGTGGTCACTGCGTCTTCTCCCACATGACCATATATAGTACAGTCCCAAAGTAGTGCAATCAGTTCCAACAGGAAGCATAGCACTGACAATAACTTCATGGGTCATTAATCCTCTTGTTAACCAGCAACACATCACATGCAGCAGACACACTGGGCTCAAGCAGTTAAAACAAACAGGTACTGTGCTCCGGGGGAATCCAGCTTTGATGAGCTGATCACTAACCGCAGCCGGGGGCTTCACTGACCAGCTGCTTGTAGGTTAGACCTGGTCAGGTAAAACAGTGAGTCCCTGTACAGGAACATTCCCAGACATGCAGTAACCTCAGGCCCTGTATTTTTCTCTACATCTTCTGGTCACAGTGCAGCAGCAGGAGGGAAAATATATCCACAGAACCACATGCAATCAAAAGATTCCGCTTTTACAATGGCACTGGTGGATGTCAGGCAAGCTCACGTGAATGCACAACTGTCTGGATTTTATGACCATTCATGGAAATCCTTAAACTATCACACAATACTTTTTTCTTAGAAAAAAAACAGTCTTGCGAGTGAGAGTTTGCGAGACTTGTATAAACCGAGTCGCTTCTGCTAGTAATTTCCTCATTGTCTACTGCTTGTCCTAGTTTTGAACCATAATTTCCCCTTTTCAAATGTGTTTGACACCAAGTGCTTAATGGGCGAGTGAACACACGCCTGGTGTAGACTCAAGCGTGAGCCTCTGGTGAGCTCCATGCCAGATGTTATGTGCTGAAAACACTTTGCTTGTGGTGTAGACATGCTGTTATTCCTTTTCTCATGTCATAATGTCGCTAGATGAGGCTGAACTATAACACATAACAGTTTGATAATAAGCTGCTGGCCAATGACATGTAGATGTTTTTAACAGGAGGAGAGTCTCTTTCAACAAGTGAGAAGACTGGCATAATCCATCAGTTTCATGTTCTCTTTGAACTGATATGTAACATATACAGTACAAGGTGTATGCATAGGGCCCTCCAATGACTACTCATGTAATCAGCCTCTGGCATTGTATCAGGTTGCTGTATATACCAATTGCTTAAGTCTGAGTAATACTGTGGGTAATAATAGTGCTATTATAATGAAATCATGCCTAGGGTAGCAAAACTGTCAGAGCCCACTTGAGCCTCATTGTATACATAAAGGACTAGATGCTGTCACACCTTAATTGAGCTGTTATCTAAATTTGTATCAGTAACAAACTTAAATGAATGAACAACACTCATTAATCTGCCTGAAGAAATATCCACTCTGTATTACAGCTATTAAGGGAGAGAATGGAAAATTCAGATATGCAGCCAAATAAATATGTAGCTGTCAATGCATGTTTGCAAGTCTGATGTCAAAGGATTTTAGAGCGGTCTCACTGGAAGTCACTATTTTAAGCTGCCAACATAAACATGTTAACATAATATTTCACAGCTCTCTGTGTGTACAGTGCTGCTGTGGCCTCAGTAGTAGACATGAGAGGGGTATCTGCTGTGCACTGCTACAGTAACTTGACAGGTACACAGCAAACCTACACTGGCACCAAGGCAAGGGATCAAAATAAATAGCTGTGGTGATATTTTCCTATTGCAGGGTTAGGTCACTGTGTCATGGCTGCTGAGTGCCATATCCATTCATCATACAGAAAGTTTTAGCTTCTTGGCTCTACTCTCTCCTTTGCTTGAAAAATATTTTGCAAATAGTCTGATGGAAGAGTTGATGGACCTGGCCTGGATTTTCAGCCTACAGTAAGTGTGCTGTACATTGCCACAACAAAGGAGGACCAGGACAGCTTGATAGATGTAACCTTCCTAAAGTTGGTGAGCATTTTATGTGGAGTATCTTGACTTTAGCCAAAAAGGACACTGCTTATAAGATCATGTGTAAAGCACTTTACGACTCATGATATTTGAGTGAGATAATCGCTGGAAGGGCAGCTGACTGATAGAGATACCTCAACAGCTCTCCCACTGTGAGGCCATGTTGACCTTTCAGTAATAATTGCTGCATGCTCAGCACAAAACAGATGCCCTTTAGGAGCAGCACAGAGGGTCCTGATTTTCATGCAATGTCATGGCCTGGGGAGGTGCATTACTTCCTTGCAGAACACAACACAGAGTTTGTAGGTCAAGTACTGTAGCATGCTCTCTACAGCTGTCTCTTAGAGTCGCTGCTAACTACTGAGGGTGGTCATTCTTACAACTTTCCATTTTATATTAGCAGTAACAAATGTTCTTCATTTCCCCTCTGTGATCAGAGGGAAAGTACTTGATATTTAAACCCTGTTAATAATGTCATGATATAAATCATGATAATAACGGAATGATAATGTCAATGTGTTGATATTACGAGCTCAGTTAGTGGTTATAGATATATTCATGATAGTATTGATGAGATTTATGACCTTTTTATGAAAACAGATGTTATATTATCTTTTTTAGACATGTGTTTTAAAGTCTGATTTGAACATTCAGCAGGTTTATTCATACAAAAGACTGTAACATCCTGCCTCTGTGTGACTCCCGTGTTATACCAGCTTTTTTTTATATATATTCTTGGACCTAAAAATTATTTAAATCAGTGGGTACTAAGCATTTAGGTGCCACGGGAAGTGGTTTTAATTTAGCTTGAGGGTATATTGTATGCTAGACTTTGGTGCAATATAAATGAGGCAAAAATTTCATAAGGAAATTCACATTAGGGGCTTTGGCAGTTATTTAGTCATTAGCTTAAAAAGCTGGGAATTGCACTGTTAGCCATGCATGCTGATAGATTTTTTTTCATATGACAGGCTGGCAAGTAAATGCTAAAGCATCATTCATTTTATCATCAGCACTCAGTGCTGTCACCCAACAGGACAGACAGTGATGACAGCTATAAAAGGCTGTACATGCTGTATGAGGAGGTGACATATATCCAAGTACGTATTTCCACTAAATTGCCATCTTAAATAGAAGCCCAAGTGAGTTATGTAACACGTGTAGGCCGAGCACTATCAAAGGAGTGCTTGATGTCCCATGCGGTTCATAGCCATGTCAGTTAGGGTCAGTGTGCTATAAAGCATGTGTCAGGGCTTAGCATGAAGATGGGCAGGACCATACTTCTCCAGAGTCTGTCCAGTGGTGACAGTCATGTAATCCAGTTCACAATGAGATCCCACCGGAGCTTCAGCAGCTCGCCTCAGTCAAGCCTATAATTTATATTTATCAGAGGAAAAGAGTGGACCATATGAGCACTAGAGCTGCTGGGACATGTAGGAAGGCAAATGTGTACAGTTAAGGTGTAAGGTAGTGGAGGATTATATCTCTGAGGCATTTATTCCTGCTTTAGTCATGGCTGTGAAGTGTTGTGATAGAACTTTACAGCATTTACAGCATTCATGCTGAGTTTAAGTAGTGGCAGCAGTACTAGTCGGTGGTGTAACAGTAGTACTGCTGTTTCCTGCACAATTAATAAAAAACAGTAGTACAGTTGCAAAATAGTAATGACACTGTCTGCAGTTTCCTGGTTTTACTGCATAAATTGGTCATAAAATGTGATCTGATCTTCACCAAATAATAATAATAATAATCACCTTTATTTGGCCAAGTATGTTACACACACAAGGAATTTGTTTCCAGTACAGAACCGAGGCAGCCATATGCAGCGCCATCTCAACCGATGGCTCTAACCATCGGGGGCAACTTGGGGGTTCAGCACACTTCGACATGTGGACTGCAGGCACCTTGATTCGAACCTCCAACCCTCCCGTTGGGAGACCATCGCTCTACCCACTGAACCACAGCCACCCAGTAGAGGCACAAATATCAACAAGCACCATATTTCTAAGATGATAAAACACAAACAGTCATGATCTTTCATGTCTTTATTGAACACAACCATTAAACATACAAAGTGATGGTGGAAAAAAGTAATGGCAACACCAGGCTTCTGATGTCACAAAATGTCAACTAGAGTCAGCTGTTGGCAAACCTGGAGCTCATCAATAAAACAAGAATGGGGTGTGGTTTAGAATTACCTGGACTCATAAAAAACACATAACATCCACAAGCAGTATCAGCTGATGTGAGCCAGGACTCACATAAAGGAGACCTCAGAAGACCTACAATCAAGAGTTGTTGACTTGAAAGGGTTGCAGAGTCATCTCAAAGACTTCAGATATTCATCAGTCCACAGTTAGACATAATATCTATAAATGGAGACAATCTAGTTCTATGGCTACTCTCCATAGAAGTGGGTGCCCAGCCGCGATCACTCCAAAGGCACAACACAGAACACTCAGTGAGGTAAAAAGGAACCCTAGAGTAACAGCTAAAGACTTGAAGGATTTGTTTGAGTTGGTTAACATCTCTGTTCATGACTCAACCATATGCTAAATATTGAACAGGTGTGGTATCCATGGTAGGACGCCATGGAGGACGCATTGCTCTCCAAAAACAACATTGCAGCAGGCCTGAAGTTTACCAAAGACCACCTTGACACTGCACAACACTACTGGGAATTATGTCTTTTGGACAGATAAAACAAAGGTTATTGGAATGACTTTGAGAGAGCTGTTCACACCAGACGTGCTAAGAACATGACTGAGCTGAAGGAGTTCTATCAGGAAGAATGGTCCAAAATTCCTCCTGAACATTGTGCAGGTCTGATCCACAGCTATAGGAAGTGCTGGCTTGAGGTTTTTGCTACCAAAGGTGGTTCAACCAGTTATTAAAACACTGTTGCCATTACTTTTTCCATCACTTTGTATGTTTAATGGGTGTGTTCAACAAAGACATGAAAGATCATGACTGTGTTTTATCATCTTAGAAATATTGTGTTTGTTGATATTTGTGACTTTGGTGAAGATCAGATCACATTTCCTGACCAATTTATGCAGAAACCAGGAAATTGCAAGCAGAGCTATATGGCACTGCTTGCAATTTCTTGCAATTTTTCTCTTGACTATAGTAGTAGCATTTGTAAAATTGTTTTTCCCTCACATCAGGCAAGCATATTTATTACTTTGAGGAATCTTTACTGTTAAAATAAACATGTCAACATAAAAGCAGCATTGTAAACAAGAATTTGCTCTTGTTTTGGTAAAGATAAGAGAAAGGTAAAGAGCAGTAGCACTAAAAGTGGAAAACTGACAGTCTACTAGAAAAGATATAAAATGGCAGCTGTTGACAGAACTAATTGTATTGTTATTCAAGACGAGAGAGGATACTCTGAATGTAAAAGAAGTGAAAAGTCTATCCTGAAACTTCCCTTTTGTTGCCACTTTGCCTGTAACTTTAGTTGCCTAGATCTGTATGCACACCACCACATACCTGATTGGAAATTGCAAAGAAAAAAAGTAGCAGAAACCATCTGTTTACCACCGCTGCCTCTACTAGAAGTAGAAATAGCAGTAATTAAGCAAAAGTTCAATAAGGATGATCTCTTCCCTCATATTCTGCTTGTTCCTTACTGGGCTAATTTGGGCTTTACTCCTGGTCTGTTTCTCTCCATCACATAATCACAGCCTATATTATTCTCAGCATTAATGATTTTCTATCAAAGGAAGAATTATGTTTTATACAACCCCAAATCAGAGAAAGTTGGGACAGCAGTAAAATCCAAATTAAAACAGAAAATAGTGATTTGTAAATCATCTGTGCCCTGTATTATATCGAAAATAATACAGCAGGTCGGAGGCATCTGGGATGGACCATCACACAGTGGAAACGTGCACTGTGGTCAGACCAATCAGTGTTTCAGGTCTTTTTGGAAGGAATGGAGGCCGTGTGCTCTGAACCAAAGACAAAAAGGACCATCCAGGCTTTTACCAGCATCAAGTCCAAAAGCCAGGGTCTGTCATGTTCTGGGGTTGTGTCAGTGCCCTTGGCAAAGGTCACTTACACTTCTGTGATGGCTCCATTAATGTTGAAAATTACACAGAGACTTTGGGAGCAACATATGCTGCCTTCAAGACGACATCTTTCCCCATGCATATTTCAACAAGACAACACAAAACCTCATCCTGCCACATTACCAAGGCCTGGCTGTGGAGGAAAAGGGTGAGTGCTGGACTAGCCTGTCTGCAGTCCCAAACTGTCCACAGTAGAAAATGTGTGGCGCATTTTGAAACAAAAATTGTGTCAACAAAGACCCAGGACTATTGTGCACCTTTAGACTTGTTTGCAGGAAAAATGGGACAAAATGACACCTGACACACTGAATCACTTGGTGTCCTTAGTCCCTAAACAACTTTTAGTGTTGTGAAAAGGAACGAAAACATCACACCGTGGTAAATGTTTTACTGTCCCAACTTTATTTGGAATGTATTGCACCATCAGAATTGAAGAAGAAGTGTTTATTATGAACAAAGAATAAAACTGATGAGGTATCACATCAAATAATGTGCTGCTGTGTTGTTTTGAATGTGATACAGGACACAGATGATTTACAAATCACTGTTTTCAGTTTTAATTTTCATTTTACATACTGTCCCACCTTTTTCTGACTTGGGGTTGCATGTCACACATTCACAGGGAGGAGATCAAGGTAGATCATGGTCATACACAGTACAGGACTTTGACACAAGAGGCTGGGATTCATCTCCCATATGTGGTTAGGTTTAGATGACAAAATTGCTTGGGATAATGTTTGTGAAAAATTGTGGATTAAGTGAAATGTTAATAAAGTTGTCCTGCCATATGCTTCATCTCTTTGTTTTATGTATCCAAGCAGTGTGGCTGAACAGAGATAATACTGATAGCTATCTTCGTTACTGCAAACAAATAGGGGGCTTGAACTGTTCTGTTCTGTATATTTAACCATACGAGTGGGTTTTAATAAAAATGATGGCCTGCGATTTGCTCATATAATAGTCAGTGGATATGCATCTTAGGATAGGTTAGGGTAAGAAAATGATGTTGTTTGTTAAGACATAGCCTAATACCCTGATTAATTTGCTGCTTTTAATGGTGCAAACACATTAGCTTAATTATTGTTTCAGCTCTATTGTGTCTTCAGTCAAAACTGTGATGAAGACAAAATAGTATGAAGGTGTTAGTCTAATTTGCACCATTAAAAGCAAAAAATTAATCAGCATGCTCCAGTGATGTCTCCGCTGATCTGTTTTCCTGGATCTGAGAAGCACCCGACTCAGCTGCACATTGTCGGCAGATGTGCAGAGAACACCTTTATGTTCAAATGGCCTAATACCCCTCTTTGGGGCCAAATGATGGGTAAAACATCATTTAACTTCAATACTGAGCTTCCATAGGAATGCTCACCCATTCTTTGGCGCATCTGTTTATTTATTCTTAGCTGTTTTATTTATCCAGTACATAAGAAAGAACGCAATTATTTCCAAACTTCCAAACACTTGCTAAGAACCATAAAACCATGAAAAACATTAATCAAGTACTTTGAGCAAATAATGAATATAAATAAAATACACTGCTACTGTTTGTAGATTCATTCAATGCAACATTTTTTCTTTGCAGATATGTATTAATTAAAAACATTTCCAAATCAGTGTTTTACATTTTTGATACATACAGTGCCTTGCGAAAGTATTCGGCCCCCTTGAACTTTGCGACCTTTTGCCACATTTCAGGCTTCAAACATAACGATATAAAACTGTAATTTTTTGTGAAGAATCAACAACAAGTGGGACACAATCATGAAGTGGAACGAAATTTATTGGATATGTCAAACTTTTTTAATAAATAAAAAACTGAAAAATTGGGCGTGCAAAATTATTCAGCCCCCTTAAGTTAATACTTTGTAGCGCCACCTTTTGCTGCGATTACAGCTGTAAGTCGCTTGGGGTATGTCTCTATCAGTTTTGCACATCGAGAGACTGAAATTTTTGCCCATTCCTCCTTGCAAAACAGCTCGAGCTCAGTGAGGTTGGATAGAGAGCGTTTGTGAACAGCAGTTTTCAGTTCGTTCCACAGATTCTCGATTGGATTCAGGTCTGGACTTTGACTTGGCCATTCTAACACCTGGATATGTGTATTTGTGAACCATTCCATTGTAGATTTGGCTTTATGTTTTGGATCATTGTCTTGCTGGAAGACAAATCTCCGTCCCAGTCTCAGGTCTGTTGCAGACTCCATCAGGTTTCCTTCCAGAATGGTCCTGTATTTGGCTCCATCCATCTTCCCATCAATTTTAACCATCTTCCCTGCCCCTGCTGAAGAAAAGCAGGCCCAAACCACGATGCTGCCACCACCATGTTTGACAATGGGGATGGTGTGTTCAGGGTGATGAGCTGTGTTGCTTTTACGCCAAACATAACGTTTTGCATTGTTGCCAAAAAGTTAGATTTTGGTTTCATCTGACCAGAGCACCTTCTTCCACATGTTTGGTGTGTCTCCCAGGTGGCTTGTGGCAAACTTTAAACAACACTTTTTATGGATATCTTTAAGAAATGGCTTTCTTCTTGCCACTCTTCCATAAAGGCCAGATTTGTGCAGTATACGACTGATTGTTGTCCTATGGACAGAGTCTCCCACCTCAGCTGTAGATCTCTGCAGTTCATCCAGAGTGATCATGGGCCTCTTGGCTGCATCTCTGATCAGTCTTCTCCTTGTATGAGCTGAAAGTTTAGAGGGACGGCCAGGTCTTGGTAGATTTGCAGTGGTCTGATACTCCTTCCATTTCAATATTATCGCTTGCACAGTGCTCCTTGGGATGTTTAAAGCTTGGAAAATCTTTTTGTATCCAAATCCAGCTTTAAACTTCTCCACAACAGTATCTCGGACCTGCCTGGTGTGTTCCTTGTTCTTCATGATGCTCTCTGCGCTTTAAACGGACCTCTGAGACTATCACAGTGCAGGTGCATTTATACGGAGACTTGATTACACACAGGTGGATTCTATTTATCATCATTAGTCATTTAGGTCAACATTGGATCATTCAGAGATCCTCACTGAACTTCTGGAGAGAGTTTGCTGCACTGAAAGTAAAGGGGCTGAATAATTTTGCACGCCCAATTATTCAGTTTTTTATTTGTTAAAAAAGTTTGAAATATCCAATAAATTTCATTCCACATTTTCAGGAGACAAGGTTTTTAAAATGGATGGCAACGTTGGCAACAGAGCAGACAGTAAACATGCACCTGGTTCTTTGTAAACTGCTCAAAAAAATTAAGGGAACACTTAAATCACACATCATATCTAGATGAACAAATTATTCAAGTTGAAAACCTTTTTTAATGTACAATATATAATTTGTTCAGAACACAGTGGCATAATGACGGTCAATGGAAACCAAAATCATCAACCTATGGAGGCTGGATTCAAAATCAGAGTGAAAAATTGAAATCCCAGGCTCATCCAAAGTTGTGTGAATTTCATCACGTCATGACTCAGAAGTGTGTATGACCCCCACATGACTGTAATCACTCATGACAACATCTGGACATGCTCCTGATGAGTCAGTGGATTGTGGAGCTCTCCTTCCAGACCTGGATCAGGGCATCAATGAGCTGCTGGACAGTCTGTGGTGGGACTTGGTGGCACTTGGTGGCGTCGGATGTACTGATACATAATGCCCCTCTCCTGTCAACCTGAGGTATCAAGTGAGTGATTTATTGCCTTTGATTGTTCTGACAGTGTGACATCATGCTTCTGACCATTTTATGTTATGGCTTTAGGAAAACAGGATGTGTTGGGAAAGGCAGTTAAAAGTTTATGGTGATAGTTTGGTTCCATCTCAGTAGACTTCATAGTGGCTGAAAAATCATTATAGGAAGAGTACCTTTAAAGTCAGGGAAAGGTCATGGTCTGGTTTAATACAGAAAAAACCTCAAAGTGACCTGAGACACAATATGTTCAGTATCATTTAACCAAAACCACAATCTTTCTCTCACCTTATTCAAAGTGCTATGATTAAGCCAAACTTAACAAAGGATGGGAGTTAAGATGCAAATCCTAGTCTTTGTTTTCAAAGTTGTGTTTTTTGTATGTTGACCTTTCACCCTGAACACCAGTGTTGGGAAGGGTACTTTCAAAATGTAATAGTTTACAGATTACTAGTTACCCTGTTACATTTGTAATAGGATAAGGATAGGATAATCACCTTTATTGGCCAAGTATGTTACACACAAGGAATTTGTTTCCGGTACAGAACCGATGGCAGCCATTTGCGGCGCCAACTCAACCGATGGCTCTAACCACTGGGGGAAATGGGGGGGTTCAGTGTCTTGCCCAAGGACACTTTGACATGTAGACTGCAGGCACCGAGATTCAAACCTTCAACCGGTTGGGAGATGACTGCTCTACCCACTGCACTATCGCCTTCCCCTAATAGGTAATGTAAATATTTAAATTAAAAGTAATGTGACTTATTACTTTGAATTACTTTTCTAAAAATGTTATAAATTGGGTAATAAAGCTGAAAAGTCCTAGCATAAATTTAAAGAAGGCGATGTAAACCTCACACCAATTACTGTCAAACGTTTATGAAAGGTTTTTCAACATAGCTTCGGTTACATAATATATTACTGCTGAAACATGTAGCCTGTTGAATGAGCACTAAGCAAAGTCATTTTCTGCTTTCAGAAGGAAAATATTGTTGAATCTCCAGCACTGAAAAGCGTTCTTGTCCAACAACAAGAGCACCTGCCTTGGCCTTGTCATCTGGTTGCAGCTAGACTGCTTAGAGCAATGTGAGTTGATTTGATCAATGTGTGTTGTCAAACAAGAGATAACACATGGAGCCTATCTAGATGTAGAGACAGCTCCTTGTTAGCCATCTTACCCTCGATGGTGTTATTTGTCCCAGTGGCTTTGCCAAAAGAAGGCATTCTGCAAGATGAAAAGATGCAAAGCAGCAGAATTTATGTTATCTTTTCAGATGTAGCCCCTTTGTAGTTGCCAACATTTTGATGAGTAACTAATTAATTACAGATTTTTTCTCAGTAACTGATTATACTTACAATAACTAGTTACATAGAACTAGTTTTCCTCAACACTGCTGACCACCCCACAGTGACTCTGGTGCACTTAGTGCATCATTTATTCAAAATACTGTTGCCTCTGAACATAATCTAGCCAGCAATTCTATTTGTTACAGTATAACTGGAAAGTAATTGGGAAAGATAAATGCAACCACATTTTTCAGGAAATCAGTCATCACATTAATGACCATGACAGGTCAGTTGCCATGAACAGCAAAAAAATGTGACACTGACCATGAGGTCACTGGACCAGCCTGCCAGTTTTCCCGTTTACGGTATCACAGTAGCTTTTGTGCCTGGTAATAGTATCACCTGAGAGAAAATCTGCAGGAGATGACAAGCTGTTCTCCACCTCAGTGTGAAAGTCACTGCAGTTTTCAATTCTCTGAACATCAACCTGTTCCATCACAAGCCTGTTTCAAACACTATACTCTCTAGAGGTCATATCTTGTCCTTTTGATTCCCCCTCCTCTCGTTCTCAATTGAAAAACTCAATGATAGACCCAGTAGTGGCTGACAAGCCAGTGGGAAAATGGCTTTGGGAGGACAGCTGGCTGAATGTTGAGTTCGACTTTTTGCTCTGTGTTGGTTTCCCCAGTCATTTCTTTAACTGTTGACCTTGTAGAAATTGCTGGAGCCTCAGTGGTCTGGGTCACAGCAGAATGCATCTCATCCACTGAAATGCGGGCTCTCAATGGAAACTACTTTAAGTACTCCCCATATGCCACAGGCCACTCACTACATGGTTCCAAGATCAGAAAGTGCTTCACAGGTCTGTGGTTACATGCATCAGACCAGTGAAATGCAGCAATTCAGCATGAATAAGACAGAAATCAGCTATAGAGAATAGCACTCCCATAGTATTTTCACCACTCTTTGCAATAGGAATACACCAAAATCATTCATATTCTTAGTCACATTCTTTCTTGTTTTTCAGTTTTTACATCCACTTAAGCTTTCGTTTAAATTGAATGAAGTAGAATGTACCCTGAATTTAAAATCTTTTTCCTGTCTCATCATCAGAGCTTCTGGTGCTTGTTTGTGCCCCAACCCCTAGAAGGTTTAGAGGTGGAGATGAGTTGATATCATCATACCAGAGGAGGAACTTATAAGACAGTGAGACTGTGATCAGCTCTATTATGAATAGTGAGGAGAGCCTCCATGATGTCAGAGGAAAGGCAATCTGCAGGCAAGAGGCTGGCAGAGACATAAATTTATGCTAGTGGCAGTCTCCCCTGGTTTCTTATTGCCCCTGTCATAATTAGAGCAGAGCAGTTAACATCAGAGAAAGACTGGTGTACAGTAGATAGAGGCTCACCTCTTTATTTTCTTTCATCCTTGTTACTGCCTTTGATACATATTGAAACAATACAGTCACTACTTGAAAACCATTCTGAATAATTCATGCAATTACATCAATGAGTGCCAGTTACAGTATATACTGGTCCTGCAAGGATCATTGATATCTCATCAAATTCACAGAGTTCAGTCTCTGAGGAAAAGGTGTGAATGAGACTCATCTTTCTGACTTAAACAAACTGAGGTTTCCTTTTGGAAAGAAGATGAGTGTAGAAACCTAAGCAGAGGTGCACTGATGAATAACAACTGAATCATTAGTAATTTTATTTCTGTGTAAATTTGCTGTCTGTCATTTGCAGACAGCAAATTTTAGTGTAAATTTTAATTTGCATAGGACAAATGTCATGTAACAAAAGAAAGCTCATGTGCATTAAAAATAATTTGTTTTTGGCATACGTTCTTTCTTCTTCCTCATGAAGAGGAATCTGCGGATGACACTTTTGGATGTAGTCTCATTGTTCATTTTTTTGAGGAAGGAGAATGTACCATGATGTACTGTAGAGGTAAAAGAAAATATGTCTTAACCTAGGTTTCTGTGTAGGTACTCCCTTTAATCAGACAGTGATTCTTAAATGAGCTGCTGTATTAGAAAATCAGTACAGTATCTCTTTTCTGTGGGTGGGTTCCTAAAAAAAACCAGTATGGAGTTGGTGGTTCTTATCTGTGAACCAATGAGGGGCACACAGCCCTGGATTCTTATCCAAAACAGAGGTGCTGAAAAGTTCCTGCAGCAGTCAATTTCTTAATCTAATCCTGGGATGGTTTTCAACAGACTTGAGCAGCGACTTGCTGGAGAGAATACAGATTGCTTGATGAAATGAAACGAATTTTTTGATGCCAGGTTATCTTCAAAAGATAATTGCTAAATCCTTCATCTGCCATGATCAGCAGAAGGTAGCAGAGAATGGATGTAACTGGCATTAAGACCACAACGCCTGTGTTGGTTGTGTTTCTCTCTGTGGGGAATTCAAATGACTTTCATATTTGGACCCGACTGTCGCTCAGAAAGGAATTTAATCTCTCTGCTTGTAGTGGTAGCAGTGGGGAAACAGTCCAGTGCTGATATCAAATAAATGTCCCATGCTTTGGCTGTGCATAATAACCACATATGAAAGAATGAGAACTATTCTCCAAAGGAATGACAGAGCCTCATCAGTGTTCACTGCCTTTGGGCCAGCATATGCCCCATAGTACAGGCCCATTAACTACACCCAGAACCCAGCAAATTAGGAATGATGATTTACTCCCACGGGTCACATTTGTTCAATGTAATCATTATGTACACATTTTTTTTCCACTGAGACTGGAAGATTTCGGCACTATCCCTATACATGCTTTCTGTGCCTTGCTCTTTATGCTGAATTATTACAGGGTCTTTCCAATGTTTTGTCTGCCATTATGCCAGTGTTAACCCTTTATGCATGAATGATGAAAGCAGTAGGTGTTACTTGATGTTACCGTATTATTTTTTTCGCCTCCAAGGGTCTCCTCCTACAGAAGGATTAGCAAGATATTCCTAAGCTACTCAGCTTTTCGGGCTTTCCGTTGGCCATCTTGGTTTTTAACTATGGCTGACCAGTGGGTGGCAGAGTATGGGATGACACACTAGCATGCACTGCAGTGGGTGATATGCGACTGCACAATCAGAAGCCATGCACATACAAGAAAACGCCTTTTAAATAGCTGTCCACTGTAGTGGCCACTGTAATGTGGGTGAACATTACAGGTACCAGTTGAATGGAGATGTAAGCCAAATATTAGGGTTCTGAAATGACTGTATACTAAACTTTACATTTCTGTTTCTTTTCATTTTTACAGCCTGGTCCAACATGTGCCTTCTTGCTCATAAGCATTCACCACAGACCCTCCATGCAGACCTTAAGGTTGGGAGCATTGTGCCATATTACAGACATTAATCTCACAAGAAAATGATGTATTGATCTTTGGTACACCACAGGTGGATTTTGAAATGACCTTTGATGAATAATTTAGCAAATTCCACCCAGACTTTTGCTATACACTAGGAGGGTGAAGGCAAGGCTTTACAGGCGGCTTATTGTTCAGAGCTAAACCACTACAAATGGCACTTCCTGTCGATCACTGTGGCATTTACGCTGGTAACAACCAGCATTCCCAGCATGTTAAAGCTTGCACCAGTGATTTTACAGGTTTTCACCCATTTCCTAAATATCACATATAGTGTTGTCACTGTTAAGCATTTTCTAAAGCATGCCATAGGTTTTTAAGATTCATGAAAGCATTTTTACCATCTTTCAGCCAGCCACAGTTTACTGTTATGCAAGGCACAAAATCAATGTGCAAATACATGAGACCATTTTGAGATACATAATCCATCACAATAAATATCTTGTCTACTTTTATTATTGTCAAGGTTGCAATATTGGTGCTTGTTAATACACACAGATGAATATAAGATGTCTGCTGGTGGTGTGTTCATGTGGAAGGAGACTCTCAAGTTTTTGAGAAACAGCTGTTGAATAACATTATAGTACATTCCCACCAGTACACATAGTACAACAATAACTGCAAACAATAACAAGAAGCAGAATTTTTATTTGGTATTTGCCTTAAATAAATTCAGCAGACACATCTTAGCTGCTGTTTCCAGACAGGACCTGGATGCAGCACACTGACAGACATTTCAAATCAAAATCAATACATACTGCACTTTTGAATGAAAGAGGGTGATGCTATATTAGATGTACTGCAAAATGCTTGGTGCAAAATATTATTATAATTTGTCTACCACCCCCAAGAAACACTACAAAAGCTGAAAAATGTAATTAAGAATAACCAAGCGTATACAGGGATATTAGACATTTTACTTTCCTTTAAAAATAAAAACTAATGGGATTTTAAAAACATTGTGCTTTACATTGTGAAGTGATTACTGACAAATATGCAGATATGGCCACATTCATATTTTACATAAAGACCAATTCATACTGTGTTGCAGCTTGAAAGGATTTTATTGTAGGTCACTGCAGATCAGCCATATTTGGGCTCATCCTCCTCAACAGTACAACAAAGAGAAACGAATGCCACAGTGGCCTCTGGGCTCAGGTTTCCACTCTGCTACCTTTTCACAGTGCAAGGCTCAGCTTTTCTTATGCAAAGGGAAGAAATACATCAATACCCTAGAAAAACTGTAATAATTTAAGAGGGCGAAGAAATCCACTGAGGAAAAAAATCTCATTTCATTATATAGCAGGTCACCTGTAAAATACAGTGTTCCCTTCTCCCTCTCAAAAGCCTGGCAAGCTGGGACAGTGAAGACCATGTGCCACATGGGGAGAACACTGTAAATCAGATATTTATTTAAGATTGCAGGACAAAATATTAAACCCATGTGACTTTTGAATGGAGTTCTTTGAAACTAAAGGAGCCATCAAGGGATCTTTCATTTCTATATGTATTCAAAGCTTTCAAAGGCACCTGTTTTTTACACACAGCATATGGCTCATGTTGACTATGATTTTTTATCTTACATTCAAAGGCCCATCCTATATATGCATGTACACAGAAAATTATAAAATCCTCATCCATCCTTTTTTTTGAGGATATGAAAATTTCAGAGAAGAGGATCGTGAAAGCTTTCTCCATCTAAGAGTGGCCATCTGTTCACTTTAAGCAGAGTTTAAGTGAACAAAGAATAGTATAATGGTCTTCCTTGACAGAATCCCGCAGCACTGGACATTGGACTTTAAAATTTAGTTGAGGATTAGAGTGGGATTAGTACAAGCATGGCAGATAAAAAGGAGGAACATGAGCAGCAAGATACCTCTATTGTACACTGGTGATATTCAGTAGATATCCCAGCTGTAAGTCACATATGCATTGATATGAAAATCTCTGTCTTCTATGAGCACAGATTTAGAGCCCACCCTTTTATTAATATGCTGATTAAAAACATATTGCCATGTGATGAATATACACTTCACTGAAGCACCGTGTGTCACTGTTGTAGCCAAAGTCCTGTTTTTCTCCCTTTGTTGCTAAAACACCCAAGTGTTCAACTTGTAGTCGGCTGTTATGATTGTTTTGTTCATTTAGTTCAATTTGAACTAAACCACTTGTAATGATCCATTAAAATGACTAAACTAACAACAGGACAACTTATATCAGGTTTTGAGTAGCTTATATGAAAAGCATATACTGGTATCACCGGTAAGGTTACATATCATTACATACTGCCCATCAATATACAGTATATATATATTTTTTGGCACAGCAGAAATCAAACTCAGAAATCAAAAAGTGAATGCTAAAATCCACTAGGATGGTAGAGGTGAATACATTTTCTCATTTATCATGCTGTGTACATTTTATCATGCTGTGTACATTTTATCATGCTGTATAACAAAGTAGGGGGGACGTTAGCTTGTCTTCTCTCTTCTAACTGTTTTTGTCTCATGGAATATGCAATTTTAAAATCACTTATTATTTAAGAGAGCCTTTTTTAATACGATTTGAAAATGTCTGCTAGCTGTTTGTGTTCTGGTCACATGCACTTTTCCAAGTACGCTATTGAATGATAACTACAAATACCTCACGCACATCAGACCCCACATGTAGATACCTGCTCCCTCTACCGGGAAAAGTACTGTCAACAAAGTTACCGGTATACAAAAACAGTGCAGGAAGTGCGAGTGGCAGCAAATGACTTTCATTTGTTGAAAACTGTAGAAGTTATTAGCTAAAAATGGGGTTTTCCCTTGATAGGGATTGTTTAATACACAAATCTCCCACTGGACCACCACCTAATAATAACGAGTGATGGAGACACTAACAGTTATTGAATAGCCAATCCTTCCCAATAAAAATTAGGCAAATTTAAAGAAAAGCATATTTTTTTTCCAAAGTGTTGTAGTGGAATCAGCAGATTCATGTGTGAAGCGATTTGGGTGGCACTAGAGTATATGGGTGAAGTTACTGAATATTTGTCCCAATAAAAATTCCCCCAAATTATGAAAAAAACTTTATACTACCTAAGAGTTATAGTATAACCAACAGACAAGTAGGCCTCTCTCTTTTCAGTGTTGCACTTTGTAGATGGTCCCTGCGCATGTGTCTCACAGCCGGCTGCACGCTGAGACCGGTGTTATTGGCATGGAGCAGAAGATGGCTCATTTTGATAAAAATGAGCTTGTAGCTTGTGGCCTACATTATTATGAAACAAAAGAGGCATGGTTTGTATTTTAGCAGCGTTTCACTATTGACCTGGAAACTTTGAATCCTTGAGTATCTTTCCAACTTGACCGAAGTGAGCCACTATAACGTATCATTGTCAGTACACTGACCAACAGCTCTTGCCTCCTCCGTGTCAAATATGACATTTGCATGTAATGTGAGTTTTAGCTCGCCCTCTCCCTTTCAGTATGTCAAACACACTGTAATGATCTAATATGACTTCACTCCAACAATAGTGCCCACAAATCTGCTCAAATATTGGTAGGGACATGTCCCTACTGTCCAAATGCAAAACTATGTCCTTGCATTGTTTCCTCAAGAAAGGAGGGAAACAGGAATACAGCAGGCATGCTGGAATGATACCAGCAGCCAAACTGACTCAAAGTGCAGGGGCCCTATTAAGGAGGTCCTAAGGCTGTGAAAACAACTACTATACCAGATAGGTCACAGTGTCCCCACTGCTACTGATTGCTGCATAAGTTGAGAACCCCTTGGCAATGGTCCAGGACTTGTTTCTGCTCTGCAGAAGAAATAGACCAGACATGGTCCGAGTCTGACGTTTTTGCCACAATCAAAACATTGAAACAGACTTTCCTCAAAATATTCAATTAAAATACAAAAATCCAAGTTCAGCATCACTGATTTAAGAAGTAAATCAGTGACCAATAACCTGAAAATAATTAGCTTTAAAGCCACTCTCCTACCAGGTCTGGAGGACAAGCTGTGTTAGGTAATTCTGGTCTTGTTCACTGCATATGAAATTGCACCTTTAGCCCCTTTCCATCCCATTATGGAAATAGTGTAACAGTTCTCAATATGGCAGGCAATACATTAAAATCCCCCACTTCAGGCTTGCTAACTCTCTGCAATGGTGTATGTGTAATATTTATAATTTGCCCAGTGAAATTTGACTCAGGGTTTGTGTGTTGAGTGGTGACAGCACTGCTTTGTCCTTTTTTACTGTATGTCAAAGGCCCTGCATGTCTTGCTGGTTGTGACTGGTTGAGTCTGATTGCTTCTGACATTTAAGGGCCAGATGGTTGTTATGAAGCAGCTGTTGTAAATTCTGTATAGTTTGTTCTGTATTTTTATTTACTTTGTAATTGAAAAATAGTATAACATTTAAACTGGCATTTATGCATTACATAAAAGCCATGGCCATGCTAATTTTGATACATTCCATGCTTAAAAGCAGGTTTGATGCAATCACTCTTACTTTTAGGAATGACAGCCTTGCTGTAAGAGATTATATTTCCCAAATTTTTCAGTTTTTATTGTTGCAGTAATTACATTGAAATACGACTTTTCTCTCATAACAACTGTCTTGAGACTTGGGGAAAATAATAATAGCCAGTCATACATTCACATAAAGAGTCATGAACTGTTAAATAAGATCAGTTAAATTTGGTCTGTGTCAAAAAGATTGTGTAAAGTTTGTTCACATATATTAGCCTGAGAACAAGACCTGTACAGAATGAGAAAAGAGATGGTTTTGTTCTCTAGAGGGTGCTGCCAATAAACTGTGATATGGATTAGAAAAAAATATTCCCACAACACAGATGGTTATTGTGGCATTATTAACTGGCTAATGACTTTTTGTCTTTCTGGCTGTTTGCTCTTGATAGTCCTGTTTCAGGGTGGCACTTCACTGAACAAATAAATGCAAGTGCATATGCTTTCTGCTATATCCACTGGGCTTTGACTGAGGGAATTATCTGAGCATATTGAATTCATAGATCATTGTTGCTAGCTGGGGGCTTCAAAGAACCATTAATATTCTTATTCTGGAGATCTGTGAACTGCTCTCTCCTTCCTCCTCTGTTATTACAGCATTATCCCCAGGTTGAAAAGAGAGTCTGCTGGAGATTTTAAATATATTTTTGTGTGTTGATTTTGAAACATGCCACAGATACAAACTGTAAACAATGCTTTCTTTTGTGTTGTAAGAATGCAAGCTATTCAGATGCAAATATTTTAAAAGCTGATGATTTGAGGTGATTGGAATGAAATCAGTGTACTGATCAGGTTTTCCAGGTCCTGTTGTATCTTGTTGTAAAATGCCAGGTTGACTTACAGATGTAGACATTCAAAGTGTCACTCTCTGCCGCGACAAGTGGCCACTTTCACCGTAACTGTTCATTTGTCCAACAGCATGGCATATATTACAGTATAATGTCTGTAGGTGGCGCTCAGCCTGCACTCACAGGTACAACATCCTGTGCATACACAAATCATAGCCCATTGGCTGCTATATGAATGCCTGCTTAGAAGTAAAGAAAAAGCCCTGGGGTCGGGCTTCACTTTAAACCGTGATTAAATTGTTATGTGGTTTGTGAGGTTAGTTTAATATTTTGGACAAATGAGCCAACCCTCTCTCCTAAAATCTACGCTCCTAGAGTATGCAATAGGTTTTGAAGAGACTTCATTGCCTACTTCTTACGTCGCCATGTCTCCTTAAATGTTGCTGTGCAATGTTTTTATAGGGATCATGTTTGATTGTTGGATAATATGCCGATGCCACGCCTTATTGAATGAATGAAGCCCTGCATTTTTCTGTAGACACAGCAGGTATTTGCTATGGTTTTGAGCGCTAGTATTTTGGATGTTTGAGTTCGAGTTTGCTTTGTGTTTTGGTTGACCCTGCTGCTAGGCTTCTTGTAATCATGTAGGGGTGGCGCCGGCTGCTGAGAAGTGACACCTAACTCATGGTGTCAGTATGGGGTTATCAGCTTGCAGCGTGGAGTTCTTGGTCCTGGACATTATTTTAACCTCATTAGAAAAACAAGTGAAAGACTCCATTTTCAAATTTTGCTGCAATGAAATTACAAATAAAAAATGACTTCTACTGAATGTTCAGCATCTCAGCCAATCATGTGTCTCGATGAGCCGGCTCTGTTGAAGGCAGAGCTCTGTGCGAGGCAGCACAGCAACAACTCTGCTGATAGTTGTTGTTATATTTCATTGCTTAAGTGTATTTACCATGCTGGTCATTTTAATACTTATTTACTTAATCTATTTGATATTAACAGGAGAAAATTTGCTCAAGAACATCTTCATTTTCTGATGGTGTGATGATGTGCAGGCTGTGTCCATGGACCTGTAAATACAGTGGAAAATGAAATATAGTGTGTGACAATATGAATAACTTACTCAATTATTACTATTAAATATCTCTGTTTTGTTGATTTGGGCCCACGACACCGAGAAGGCTCATCAGTGTGTTCCAGCATCCCAGAACCACCCCCTCTTTGCCTGCACCCACACACCCAACACAACCCTTCGTCTACTCAGGCTAATTCAGGCTAACTGATACCAAACAATCACTAGCACTATCACACATTATAATTGCTGTTCTAGCCACCAAACAACTAAAATAACTTTTCAAACTTATCAAACATTTCAAATAGCTCACCGGGCCTTGCTGTACTATCAGCTAGGTTCCTTATTATCTGTCCTAGGCTCCGCCTATTTATACCCACCTCACCTAGCCCTTGTGCTATGTTCGGGTCATTTTGTCCCGGATTCAATTTTCACCTTAAGAAAAAAAAATATTTCTAAACATTTTTTTGGGCTGAAATTTAAATTCCTTCACTAATTTTGTGTGAAGAACACAAATCTGAAGAAATTTTTGATGCAGGACCACGGCAACCCCCCATAACAATTGTGGCAATAGACCAAACTGCAGGCACCACAGTTTGAGTTTGCCTGGGAGGCCTGACGCCTCTATGCTCTCAATCTCATTAACTGCCTGCTGTCTCAAACCCTGAATCTGTTCTTTATCACTAAGAGCTGTGTCATACCTCCTACCTAAACTTTTGACTGGCTTCTCTAACACTGCTGGAATCAGCTCATCACTTATACAAAACCTTTTATCCAACAGCACACCTTTTACAATAGAGATGCTCCTTGATTTCTCTGACTTCACCTTCATTCTAGCCCATTTTAAGTCATCATTCAGCTTGTCCAATAGCCTTTTGGTTCATGGTGTTGTGGTAGTGATAGCTGTCATGTCATCCATGTAAGCTCTTATGGGTGGTAACCCATCTAGGTGCCCTAATAATAACCTCCAATGCCATCTTAAACATTTGGGATGATATTGTGTATTCTGCCATGATGCCAATCTCCAATTGCTGCCAAGCTGTAGTACACCCTACTGTTGTGAAACATATCTGGATATCCTAAAAATATTCTCTCACTAGCCTTTTAACTATGTCTGGTACTTTAAAATAAGCTAGTGATTCCCACAGTAGGCTGTGTGGCACAGAACCAAAGGCATTATCTAGATCCAACAACACCACATGCAAATCTTTTTTTCTCTCATTGGACTAAATTTGATCTCAGATCATCCTTATGTGCTCCAAGCATCCAGAAAAACCTGGTATTCTGGCTTTCTACACTGAGGTTTCAATGAACTTATTCCTTTCTAGGTAGCTCGACAACCTTTGGACCACTACACTGAAGAAAATCTTACCTTCTACATTCAGAGGGCAAATAGACCCAAACTGCCCTATTTGAGCTGAATCTTTACCCCTGCTCTTCTCTGTGACTTAGGAATGAGCTGCTTCCTCTAGGTTACTCTGATTAGCCCCCCAAAAAAACCTCAACACATCTGGAGCATATTCATTTAGCTTATAGGACACGCCATTAGGCCCAGGGGCGGATCTTGCTCTTGCTTGCCTAACTACCATTTCCACTTCTATCACTGTTGGTGCTTTGGTGTTCATAGGCTGTTCCACTGCCCCAATGGGTGGCATATCTACTGGCAGACCTAGCTTCTGTCCCTGTCTTTATCTTCATGCATCTTTTCTAAGTAAGCCTCTAGTTCTCTCTTAGGCACTTTCAGTGTACCACTTTTCTCCTTATTAAGAAGTGCCTTGGTGAATTTATATGTATCCTTATAAAAAGCTGCCCTAGTGCATTACTTTTTCAATGTAGTTTTTCTAAACTTTTCTGCTCTTCTTATATTTACCAACCTAGATTCCAGGTAATTTTGCAACATATTAATGTGCTCACTTTCCGTTGCTTTTCTCCACTGTTTTCTAAGCTGTTTTTGTTCTTAAAAAAGCCTATCAATCTGCTGCTGCCTTGACTTTACTATCTTTACTGCTGCTTTATTTCTACACTACAAACTCTAATCATAAAGTGCATCTTTTCCTATTTTGCTTGAGGTAACAGCCTAACTTTGATTCAGTCCATGTCAAAGTTGGCTCTTCCTCTTTTTTAATCTTCAAGTGTTCTATGACACTTTTGATTCACTTTGAAATACCATTAACACAGATGTGAGCTCAGTGCTTGTCTGTGAAAGCTAAGGCTCTTAAATTAGCGAAGAAAGGAGTGGGGCTGTGGGGTACTGGTGTGTCATGATTCAGTTTCGCTGCTTCCTGTCGTGCTTTTATTTTGACGTTACTTCCTGTTTTGCTTCACCACAGTTTCAGTCTTTTTACTTTCATCATCACTCACATTAGTTTCACCTGCTCCTTATTGTTTGCACCTGTTTTCACCTCTATTTAGGCAGCATCCTGCCACCAGGATGCTGCCAGATTGTTCTAGACTCCAGCTCTGACCGTCCAGCATTATTTCCTACCTGACGTTTTAGTATCTGATCCTGGACTTTTGTTTTTGGACCATTGTATTTTGCCTGCCCCTTCTACTCGGACTGCTTTTATGTGTATCAGCTTAACAGACGTCCCTTTGGACCACGAACTTTGGAGTTCTTTGATGTATGATCCCGGATTGTATGAACCAACCTGTAAGTGCGTTTTATGTTTACACTGTGTCTTGTAACGTTTTTTTGTTTCGTTTGTCAGAGCTCTCATTAAAGAGACTGTTTTCACGTTTCCTCGTCTGGCACTTTAATTGAGTTCACCACAACATTATCGGCAGCTTCACACGCCGATCCTGACAGTACAATCTGGCCACATGAACTCAGCCAGCGAGGACGTTGGAGCCAGCCAATCACTAGCCCTGCCGTACACACCCACCATTACACACATAACCGTGGACACACCCGACGATGTTGCGGAGTTGGGGCAGAAGCTTAACAAGCTCTGACACCAGCTCTACAATCTCCAACTCATGGAGACCTGCCTGAGCTCAGCAAAAGCCCAGGACATTTATCAGCAGCTAAAGGCCCAGATGACTTTTCCATTCTCCTGTCCTGCACAGAGACCCTCTCCCTTTGAGGGAACTCGGTGAACTATTTGCCCTGGGGGTCCAGGGAAAGGGAGGACCAGGAGGAGGCCATCAGCTGGGGCCGCACTTCCAGTAGCTGGTTCCAAGTGGGTCGGCCGGATCGCCAACGCCCCTTCTAAACCTGTTCCTGTACCCAGTCTC
>NW_018128123.1:487060-488155 GCF_001952655.1 Monopterus albus
GGCGGCCAGGGAGGAGGTTGTAGGCGGGGCCCACCATCCCTGTGCCGAGTCTCCGGTCTCAGCAGCCTCCAGAGCCCCAGCAGTCCAAGCCACGGCAGCCTCAGCCTCCACAGCCCCAGCAGTCCAAGCCACAGCAGCTGCAGCCACCTCAGCCAGCACCCCAGCAGCTGCAGCCAGTTCCTGTAGTGAAGACTCTTGTGGTCAACATCCCTTCAGCACGGGGAGGTTCCTGGTGTGCCAATGAAAGCGTCCCCGCTGAAGCCTCATACGCCGACAGAAACATCCCTGCCAAGGTTACCACCTCCCTGTGCATCATGGCAAGTGCTCCACAGGAGGTCTCAGCTCCAGGTTCCCTGCAGTGGCCATCTCCACAGCCACCTCCACAGTCACAGCCTGTTCCAGTACCTGTTTCCCAGAGGGTCGGCCGGCGCGCCGACGCCACCCCGGGGTCTGCCCCTTGGCATGGTTACCCAAACGTCCCTGCTGAGACCGAGAAACCCAGGTGTGCGACAACAGTGTCCCTGCCAGCGTACCAGGTCTACAGCTCCTCCAGCGGAATGACGAGGCATTCCCAGATATAGTCCCTCCAGCGTGTCCTGGGTCTTCCCAGGGGCCTCCTCCCAGTGGGACATGCCCGGAACACCTCCCTAGGAAGGCGCCCAGGAGGCATCCGAAACAGATGCCCAAATCACCTCAGCAGGCTCCTCTCGATGTGGAGGAGCAGCGGTTCTACTCTAAGCTCCTCCCGGGTGACCGAGCTCCTCACCCTATCTCTTAGGGTGCCCCCGGCCACCCTACGGAGGAAGTTCATTTTGGCCGCCTGTATCTGGGATCTTGCCCTTTCGGTCATGACCCAAAGCTCATGACCATAGGTGAGAGTCGGAACGTAGATCGACCAGTAAATTGAGAGCTTCGCCTTACAGCTCAGCTCCTTCACCTCGACGGACTGGTACATCGACCGCATTACTGCAGAAGCTGCACCGATCCACCTGTCAATCTCCCCTTCCATCCTTCCCTCACTCGTGAACAAGACCCCAAGATACTTGAACTCCTCCACTTGAGACAGGAACTCTCCACCAACCTGAGGGGAACAAG
>NW_018128123.1:488462-489321 GCF_001952655.1 Monopterus albus
CCTGTGGTCCCCAAACCGGACTCCCTCCGGCCCCTGGCTGCACCTAGAAATTCTGTCCATAAAAATAATGAACAGAACTGGTGACAAAGGGCAGCCCTGCCGGAGTCCAACATGCACCATAAACAAGTGTGACTTACTGCCGTGAATGCGAACCAAGCTCCTGCTCCGGTTGTACAGGGACAGACAGCCCTTAGCAAAGGGCCTTGGATCTCTTACTCCCGGAGCACCCCCCACAGGGCACCGTGAGGAACATTGTCGAATGCCTTCTCCAGATCCACGAAACACGTGGATTGGTTGGGCAAACTCCCATGAACCCTCCACCACCCTGAAGAGGGTATAGAGCTGGTCCAGTGTTCTGCAGCCAGGATGAAACTGCATTGTTCCTCCTGAATCCGAGGTTCGACTATCAGTCGAATTCTCCTCTCCAGTACCCTGGCATAGACTTTCCCGGGGAGGCTGAAGAGTGTGATCTCCCTATAGTTGGAACGCACCCTCCGTTCCCCCTTCTTGAAAAGAGGGACCACCACCCCCCAGTCTGCCAGTCCAGAGGCACTGTCCCCAACTGCCATGTGATGTTGCAGAGGCGTGTCAGCCAAGACAGCCCCACAACACCCAGAGACTTAAGGTACTCAGGGCGGATCTCATCCACCCTGAGGCGCCAGACGGTTTGCCAGAATATCTTCAAGGCCGGACAATAGTCCCTCTCCATGGCCTCGCTGAAATCCTCCCAGACCTGTGTTTTTGCCTCCACAACCACGCGGGCTGCAGTCCGCTTGTCCTGCCGGTACCCATCAGCTGCCTCAGGTGTCCCACGAGCCAACCAAAGTACTGCTGGAGGTGGGAGTTGGGAAGCCGAGGG
>NW_018128123.1:489579-489977 GCF_001952655.1 Monopterus albus
GCTGGTGGAAACCCTTATGCCTGAACATGGTGTTTGTTATGGACAAATTGTGGCTAGCACAAAGTCCAGTAACAGAACACCGCTCTGGTTCAGATCGGGGGGCCATTCCTCTCAATCACGCCCCTCAAGGTATCACTGTTGTCACCCACGTGAGCGTTGAAGTCCTCAAGTAGAACGACGGTGTCCCCAGTCAGAGCACTTTCCAGCACCCCTCCCAGAGATTCCAATAAGGCCGGGTACTCTGCACTGCCGTTTGGCCCATAGGCACAAACGACAGTGAGAGACCTATTCCCAGCCCAAAGGCGCAGAGAAGCAACCCTCTCATTCACCGGGGTAAACTCCAACACATGGTGGCTAAGCTGGGGGGCTATAAGCAAGCCCACACCAGCCCGCCGCCC
>NW_018128123.1:490235-495719 GCF_001952655.1 Monopterus albus
CGGGCCACCAGGAGCTCGCATTTGAGCCCCAACCCTGGGCCTGGCTCCAGTGTGGGGCCCCGGTTGCACCATACCGGCCCACGCCATGGTCCTTGCTCTTAGTTTTTTCATAAGGGGTTTCTGAGTTCAGTTCAGCATCTTAAAACATTTACCTGCTCATTTTGATATTCTACCTACAAGCTTATTGAAAAGTGTTTTTAGCTCTTTGGCAGTTGATTTGTTGTATATTGTAAATGATTCACTCCTATCGGGCATCTTTCCAGCAGCATTAAAAACTACAGTATATAAGGCCCCTCCTGAAAAAGAGAAACCTGGACAATTCAATATTACAGGTACAGGCACATCTTAAATCTGCTCTTCATAAGTAAGATTACAGAGAAAGTAGTTTTTAACATGAATCAACCACTTTTTTCAAACAAATGATATCCTTGATAGATTTCAATCAGGTTTCCAATCATACCATAGCAGTGAAACTGCGGTCATAAAAATTTTAAATTACATTTGCTTAAAGAGAAGACCGGGAGCTTAACAGTCTCGATGTTATTAGATATTAGTGCAGGATTTGACAATGTGGATTATGAGTTACTTTTAGATGGAATAGAATACTGGGTCGAAATATTGGGAGCCATCCTCAGGTGGCTCAGATCATATACTGTTCCTAGATCTTTGCACTGGCCTCCAGTTAAATACAAAATTCAATTTAAGGCCCTACTTGTTGTCTACAAGTCTCTCAGTGGTCTGGGCCCAAAATACATCAGAGGTACAGTATGTTTGCCGAGTACCAGCCTGGTAAGTGTCTCAGATCTGCAGGGATTGGTCAGCTAGTGGTATATATGTATGTTTATACATATATATAAGCCTTCATCAAGAACTCAATGGGAATGTGGAAAACAACCCTAGAGGCCAACTTCAAGCCAATTGGACAAGTCATCATCAAGTGTGGTATCTACCAAGGAGATGCTCTGTCTCCGCTGCTGTTCTGCATAGGCCTGAACCCCCTCAGCCAGATCATAACCAAGAGTGGTTACGGATACCGACTACAGAATGCAGCAACCATAAGCCACCTCCTCTACATGGATGACATCAAGCTGTATGCCAGGAGTGAACGAGACATCAACTCACTGATCCACACCACTAGGATCTACAGCCAGGACATCGGATTGTCATTCGGACTGGATAAGTGTGGCGGAATGGTAACAAGGAGAGGGAAGGTAGTCAGAACTGAGGGGACTGTACTACCAGAAGGCAACATAGCAGATGTTGAGGGCAGCTACAAAAGTACCGTGGGATCCCACAGGCAAATGGGAACCATGAAGAGGCTGCTAGGAAAGCAGCAACTACCAAGTACCTGTAGAGAGTAAGGCAAGTTCTGAGAAGTCAGCTGAATGGAAAGAACAAAGTCCGGACAATTAACACCTACGCCCTGCCGGTCATCAGGTACCCCGCTGGCATAATAAGATGGCCAAAGGAGGAGAGAGAGGCCATTGACATCAACACATGGAAGCTCCTTAAGATGTACGGTGGGTTTCACCCCACGTCCAGCATCCTGAGACTGTACACTAAGCGGAAGGAAGGAGGCCAAGGATTGGTGAGCGTCAGTGCCACTATCCAGGATGAAACAACAAAGACCCATGAATACATCAGGAAGATGGCCCCGAGTGATGACATGCTTAGTGAATACCTCAGGCAGCAGAAACCAGAGGAACAAGGAAAGAAAGGGCAGGAACCCTCATGGAAGGACAAACCTTTGTACGGTATGTACCACCGTCAAATAGTAGAAGTGGCTGATATTGAAAAATCCTACCAGTGGCTGGACAAAGCTGGACTGAAAGACAGCACAGAGGCACTAATCCTGGCAGCACAAGAACAAGCTCTAAGTACAAGATCAATAGAGGCCGGGGTCTACCATACCAGACAGGACCCCAGGTGCAGGCTGTGCAAAGATGCCCTGAGACAATCCAGCACATAACAGCGGGGTGCAAGATGCTAGCAGGCAGGGCATACATGGAACGCCATAACCAAGTAAACTGGTAATGGCCAACCAACTGGACATAGTAGTGGTGGACAATCAGAAGAAGAAGGCCATAGTGATAGATGTAGCAATCCCAAACGATAGCAACATCAGGAAGAAGGAACACGAGAAGTTTGAGAAATACCAAGGGCTGAAAGAAGAGCTAGAAAAGATGTGGAAGGTGAAGGCACAAGTGGTCCCTGTGGTAATAGGAACACTGGGGGCTGTGACCCCCAAACTAGGAAAGTGGCTCCAACAGATCCCAGGAACAACATCAGAGATCTCTGTTCCAGAAGAGTGCAGTCCTAGGAACAGCTAAGATACTGCGCAGGACCCTCAAGCGGGGAATTATATAAATACTAATTTTTCAAAATTTCCAGAAGAAAGAACACCCACCTCTGGTATAAACTACTCAGATGTTAGTCTTTGGAAGACTGAAGTAAAGTGGTATAAGTTTATTGAGAACAGGGAGATCCACAGTCTGCCACAGCTACCCTAAAGGTTTTTGGGACTGTTTAGCTGACTGTATAAGGTAGGAGAAAACTAACACAATTGCTTATATACAGGGTATATGCAATATTTGAAATATGAGGATTTAACTGGGGTCTCTGGCCCCATAACGAAGACCTAAGGGCTCCTAAAAAACACAGTAATTAGACACCTCTCAAATATATAATTTTGTCTGTTTACGATCACTGTGAAATGTGAGAATCAGCACATAAAACGTGACAGATTACAACTAATGTATATTAACACCACAGGTGTTGTGCCAGTTATAATACAGCTATAAATATTAGTTAATTAACACATTTAAACTCTGCATTTTGTACACAATCTCAGTCTTCATTTATCCAGTGAAAAAAGTTAAATCACTAAACAGAGAAATATAAAATAGGATTTGGAGATTTGCTAGTTAGTGTTCAGTAAAGTACATGAGGATATTTACCAATAAATCCCAGTATTGTGTTGGAAGATTTAAATTATTAATGAAAGTGTTCAGCTGTGTCAGCTGTGGGTAAAGAGTGCAGGATTTTGGAGAGGTTTGGGTGTGTTCCACTGCCAACCAGCTGGTCTGAGCAGGAGGGAATACTAGTGAACATAATCCACTGAAAACATGGAGGGTTTGTTTTTCTCCACAGCCTGCATGTATCAGTGCACTTTATGTATTTAGATCATTTATTTATTTCCCCTGGCTGTTGTTTTCTTCAGTATTCTGGTGCCCAGAGCTTTCACCCACCTGCTCAGCAGCCCTAAACCTACAGGCCAGGTGAGGCTCAACATTGTCTCCCAGAAAGTACTGTATGTTTAAACCTGTTGTATTTTGTTACAGCAAATACATCATGTAGGAAATGTAGTCACTAGCTGGATGACATTCAGAGGCAACATCTTACAGTACTAAGTTTTTTTCAGTGTTGGGGAGTAGTTAACTACATGTAATTAAACTAGTGGTTTTGAGTAGCTTACTGATATTTCAACTGCTTTCATTTCTGCATAGTGATTCAAGTAGTTCAGTTACTTTTTGCCATTTTTGTGTAGTTAACTACTGAAACTACAAACTGTTCTGGGCCATAAAAGCAAATGAATGGTTTTTATTTATTTTATTTTAATTTACCATGCTGCATGTGTGACATTTTCAGTACCAAACAGAAGTGCCTGTTGGATAAAATCAAAATAAGTTTGAGAGACTGCTCATGTTTCATGTAAACTGGAGGTTCTGCTCTGACAAAGATAGACCCATTGTTTAGACAGTGTACAA
The DNA here is from genome assembly GCF_001952655.1 of Monopterus albus. Classification (NCBI taxonomy): domain Eukaryota; kingdom Metazoa; phylum Chordata; class Actinopteri; order Synbranchiformes; family Synbranchidae; genus Monopterus; species Monopterus albus. Next base: position 494,003 of record NW_018128123.1, read on the forward strand.
GCTGTTCATATTGTCTAAAAGGTGCACTTTTTAAGTTGTAGTCATATAATACAAAATCCAGATTTGTTGTCCTAAATTTCAAACAATGGGTTTGTTTTATTTATGACATGTTTAGCTCTCAGGTGAGACAGTCATCTGATATATGTGACTATTTGTATAATATTTAGTAGGGCTGGGCTATTCTTTCGATTTGTTCACTTAATTCGAATTTACGTTTTAAGGCGATTTTCTTTTTTCTTAAATCAAGGTATCGCGATTTTTACTTTATAATAAAAAAAAAAATAGATGCATTGTCATTGCACCAATGGCAGAATAATTAAGAGGCAATATTGTCCGACCACTTGAAGGCGCTCCTAATAACCGCTTAAGTGGGAGAGCACTCCTATGAAGGAACGTAATAGGCTATAGAAAAACCATCATGGAGACGGGTGGCTCTTCACATCAAGATGACCTTTTGCCAAAAAAAAAAAGGTAGTAACGTTTCCTCTGTGGTTTGGAAATGGTTCGGCTTTGAGAGGTCAGACATCGAACAAACTTTTGTCAAATGCAAAATATGCCGAAAGTCCGTTACAACCAGCAGTGGCAGCACCGCTAATTTATTCCAACATTTGCGACAAAGACACAAAGTAGAATGGGAAGAATGCTTAAAGTTAAGAGACGAAAACAAGCCAAGTACAACGGGGCAACCTAAAATAGAAAAACGCCAGATGTCATTAGCGGCATCATTTTCCAATGCCATTCCATACGACAAAAAGGTGCCCCGATGGCAAGAAATTACAGATGCTGTGGCGTTTCATATCACTAAGGACATGGTTCCCATATACACCATCGAAAAGCCAGGGTTCCTAAAAATGCTACGCACTGTTGATCCAAGATACACGTTGTTGCCAAAGCCGCAAATATTTCAAAGACGTAGCTATTCCCTGAATGTACATTGAAACGCATGAAAAAGTAGCAGAACAGCATCTTTTTTTTCCTATGAAGACTGACCTGTGGAGTAGTCGTACTCTTCAGCTTTACATGAGCCTCACAGCCCATTATGTTGATGCAGAATGGAAACTGCGAAGTGTTTGTCTTAAAGGCTTTATTCTATTATAAAGCCACGTCCGGTTCTTTCAACCAGGAACTCAGAGAGACGAAGCGGACCACTTGAGTATATAAAAAAATATAACCGTGCTGGTTTATTCAAAGGGTCACAGGCAAGAATTAACATTACACGTCCAGGCATCTTCCAACCCCAAAACTGCGCGCAGGCAGCCCGGAAGAAGAAAGACCCCGAACCCAAGATCTCTATACAATTTAATCACATGGGCTAGCCCCATCCTACACAGGCAACGTCAAACCGTGACGCCACCTGATATGCCAGCTTGGCAGCTGAGCAGAGCAGTAGTCAAAACATGAAGAAAATAATGTGTGTGAATGTTGATTATGTTGTGTTTATCTAAAAACATACAGGACATTCAGGGACATGTCCGAACAGTAAGCCTCGGAAAATGTTATGATTAAGATTACGGCTGAGCATATCATGCTACTAGCAATATTCATCCTGCCTGCAGACTCTGCAATCTAGCTGACCTTGCCCTAGATGCAGCCTGCAGAACTCATGACAATGAACTGAGCATTTAACAGCCTGAGCAAGACATCCTGGCTACACTAACATTTTCTAATACAACAGATCTCTAATCAATATCTATCTAACTAAGAAATTACCTAACAA
>NW_018128123.1:505027-506112 GCF_001952655.1 Monopterus albus
AGCTTTCATACGGTCTAAATTGTTAAAATGTTTCAATTTAGTGGGATATAAGACTGCTGTGTTTATGTATAAAACAAGGAACAATTTATTACCTGGTGGAATTAAAAAAGTATTTAATGAAAGGAAAGGGGATAGAATTTAAGGGGTCAGTCAAATTTAAAAATCCATGCCATACCTACAACCAAAAAGATTTTGTATTTCCATAAGTGGTGTAAAACTATGGAATGATTTAAGTGTGGACACAAAAAATAGTAATAGAATTAACAAGTGTAACCGTAAATATAAAGGTATGTGTCAATCAAGATATATGCTAGAACAGGCTCAATGATTAATTACATGGACTATTGTGGGTGTGCTGTATATTTTGTAATCCTTCCTTAGTATATCACTGGTATGATGTAAGAATGATAACACTGTTATATTCTTTTTTTAGTATAATTTGGATGTTTAGTAGTGAATCATTTATTGCTTGCAAACTAATGACAGGAAGATGATGTCATGGGGTAGGACTAGATAAGTCTGTCTTCTTCCTACTCCATTCAAACATGTACTAGGTATAAGCAAATGGATATTGGATTGTGTGTAAAACTGCGTGTTGTCATATCAACTGTTCTAAATGCTTGAAAGAATAAATCAAATCAAATCAAATTTAAGCAAATCACCTGTTTTAACCACTGCTGAACTCTCTCAGAGAGGTAGACTCAACAGCACTACGCAACAACAGACCAACTCTTTCAACTAACGCAACTAACTGTAATTATGCCACAATTCACGTACTCTAATGAGATACTGGCTTCCTCACTTAAGCAGCAGCAGCCTGCTGCACAGACTCTGCTTTTAACACCGTCTAGATACTGCAGAGCGCTCTGCCAGTCTGTTTGCACAACCGGAAATGGAGCTGCACAACAACTAAGGGTGAAATATTTTGGTCACCCTCGGCAGAAAGCTTTGGCATTTGGTGTTGGACATTATTCTGAAATCTTGTCTCACTTCTAACTTCCTCTGTGCTCTCTAAAGCCAGAGGAGGGGTGAAAATGTGTGTGTGTGTGTGTGTGTGTGTGTGTGTGTGTGTGTGAGCGCGAGAA
>NW_018128123.1:506342-511049 GCF_001952655.1 Monopterus albus
CCCGACCGCTGGGGGTTCACCCAATCAACAGGTCTGTTTTAATTCCACTGATTACGCCGTCACCCTAATGCTATAATACAGATTTTCCCATAATCCTATGTCCATCCCCGGATCCCAAAACAGCTCTGCTCGAGGCACACTGTGTCACATCGAATTCTCTCAACAGCACTTGTTGCTATGAGATACAAATGTGCCAGTGTTTAAACAGCCTTCGAACAGCAAAACCACCCACACATTCCATAAAAAAATACGAAACAACCTGGTAATTCCCTTTTGCCGTCACCAGTGTGGAATGTATCAGAGATCCTAATTCAGGCAAGATATTTCACTGGCTGATTTCCAACGGGGAGAAAATAAAAAAGGAAATGGGAATTTTGAGGAGACAATCTGTCAAAAAATAGCAGAAATTTCATTTATAAACATGTGAATTCCTACATCTCTTATTGGTATCAAATTCTGTAATCACGGCACTCATTCATTCATTCTTAAAAATGAGTATGTATTTCAATTATCTCTACATGTGAGAAAATGAACAGACCAGCACAGCAGTTCAAACACAGAGATTGAGACTTGTGTTTTCATTATCCTTACTGTTTTTGATCCAATTTGGAACGTCGAGAGAGGGCAGTCCACACATCAACTTTTGATTTAGAAATAATCCAATGTGCGGGGTTTATGTGTAAAAAGGTCCCGCTTACCTCATTCTGTGGCCGGCCAAGTGATGTGTGAGACTGCTCCCAACTCTGACTAAACCCAGGAGGGCACTCTCTGATCAGGGAAGCATTCAGCTCCGGACCGCATATCGGATCTCCAGTGAAGAAATTGATAGCTTGCAAAGCTGTTCTTTCAAAGCGGCTTCCCAACACTGGTTTTCTTTAAGTACAAAACACACAACTGTCGTACCAGAGACTGGGTTTGACATGATGTCATCCAGAGTCCCATCGGTTGTTAGTTTTAGAAAACAAACTCACTTTGGTTAAGGTTAGGGAGACACTCTGGTTTTGGTTAAATGTAAATACACATGCATTTTAAAAAATATATGCAATATTTTAAAATGTTTTTGCTGTTGGGGTTTAGCTGAGTATGAGCATACTTTCTAGGAGACAGGCTGACTGATTAGAGGTAACTGGATAATGTATCTGAGTTTTATACAGTATGCAGGGCAAGTCAAGTCAAATTTTACAGCACAATATCACAAATTACAAATTTGCCTTCCCCTTTAACAGGGGAAAACAGAACAACAAAGGAGGGATCCCTCTTCCAGGATGGACAAATGTGCAATAGATGTTTGTACAGAATACATCAGCATAATAGATTTACGGCATGGGCAATCAGAATGACAAAAAATATTAACTGTAACAGAGGAACATAATCCTGGAGGAGGAGCTAATATCCAGGTGCCTTGAACAGACCCAGGCCTCACGATCCTTCAGAAAGAGACCTGACAGGAGGACAGACTATACAACCACAAGAGAGGCAAAACCCAAACACATCATTCACACATATAGGGGAAGGAAACAAATGCACATTAGAGAGAGAGAAACAGGCACAGGGAATGAACAAATGAGCAGGAAATAAGTGCGGAAACAAATAAGAATTTGGTTCTCCTGAAGGATGAGGATCCAAGTCTAGATATCTGAACAGGCAACCACAGAGGAAATGGTCCAGAGAAAGGTCAGTCTGTTCATGTTACATCAGCCAAACACACCAATATTATAGCCATGAAGTAGTTCAGCTAAGCTAATTTCACCGAGTCCATGCTCTACTTCAGTATCTCACTGTGCATAGCCGAATTTCTAAGAAATTAGGCCATCCACATGAGTCAGTCACATGCTCATTGAAGCTTTACCCAGCCCAGAGGCTAGCTCAGCTGTGGACTGAAAGATGACATTACTACAACTCAGCCAAAGCCTTGACAAATAGGCATGCAGGCATAGAATACATAGAAATACTGAATTCCACTACCCTGTGAAATGTTTCTTTTGAGGGTAGTGAAAGTGTTCTCTTTAAAAGAACACTTTTAAAGAGTGTAAAAGTCACCCACTATTAGTGCATCACCACTGTGCTCAGTACCAGCTATCAGGCTGCTACAAATACTAAATATTAACATTTTAATAACAGTAATAAACATCAATATTTTAATTTAATGAGTCTGTTTCCAAAGGTTCTTCTTTGTGCCGGGCTCACTTTTAATTTACCTGAAGGATAGATCATTTTGTCAAACACATTTGTTTTCACAAAAACACATAATAACCCCCATGTATTGGAAACGTACTGTATTTGTGGTAATGGCACCATCAACAAAATCAGTTTGAATGGTTAGCATTAAAGGATGTGGGGAGCTTTCTCCTTGTTGACTCATTCACATTACCATTTCCTTCAAACAAAAGACTGACATATCTGTCACTGCTTTGTGCTTTGTTTTCATGTAGTGACATGTACTTTAGAGTCAGCTACAGTGAAAGCCTGCCGTGCTGCTGTTTTGCCCCCACTGCTCTGTTCTCTGGTCAGTTATTAATGACATAGGAAACTCATTGAAGAAACCTAAGAAAAAATGGCATGTTGTTATTTTTACCCAATAATACAATATCAGGTGGCTTGATCATCAGTCATGTGTACTGAACACCACAAAGTTTTTAATAATGTGTGTAACAGGACAGCTTTCTAATGTCTGTTTGAGGCCATAGATACTACTGCATTACAATAATGAAAGGAATTATGAGCTTCATAGAACAGAACTTGCTGCAGGGGGTGATTGTTTTACACTCTGTTCTTATTGTAACTTCCACTGCACAAAAATACTTTTACAGCAATTATGAGCAAAGTACTGTTGAGCACAGAATAGAGTAGCCAGGACCAATTGCATTTATATGTTTTATCGAGACAAAGATTTTCAGAACTAATTGTTGTCTTTGTTTTTTCTCTGATGTGCACATACTGTAGCTCAGAGACATATACAGCAAAATGTCTTTTAACTGTACTTTTAACCACCCCTCACAAACTCCACTTGTTGATTGCTGGATAATCAGAAATAGAATAAGCTTCACTGGGCAGGAGTGTTAGACACACAAGGAATTTGACTCCAGTATAGTGGCTCTCACTGTGCATGTACAGTGTACTTCATAAGGCAATGAGGAAACAAGAAGAATGATGTGTATTTAGGAAAGAAAATGAAAAATAAGTTTGTATAAAGTATATACCGTATGTATATACGCACATTTTAGGTGGAAATTACAAGATAGATATATACAAAGGTATATTTACAGGTGCTGCACTGAGGGTTGTCGTTGTGTTTTACAGTCATGGGTTAAGTGTTAATCAGAGTGATGGCACGGGGGAAGAAACTGTCCTTGTGGCTAAAACTAAAATTAGCATGTATTTATTCAATAATATATAATTCTGAAAAATTCACAGTATTTAACTATTGGTTATTTTAGGTTACAGTTCATTATATATGTCTGATTTGGATGCTTTTAGCATTTCAGTGCTGCAATATTAAATAAAGTTTTTATGTTTTTATGTTGCTTTACATATATTATTTCTCAGTTCATTTACTGTGATGCTTTCATGTTAATCAGTCATTAATCAGTCAACCTACAGTAGCTGCACATAACCTTTGTGCTGAGATCACACTGCAGACAGTATACTGTATGTATGCATGACGGTGCAGGTCACTGCTCCAGATGTGCATGAAATTCAAATTTGTCCCAGAAGTAAATCTTAGTAATTAGTACTTCAATCCCGTGGTGTTATTTGACGGTGTCTGTTGGGAGACGTCAGGGATTCTTTACCATCAAACTCTGCTTGTCTCTCCTGTGACACGTGATTTAAATCATTTCACCTCAATTTAAAAAAAATATATATATATATATTCTGTGATTACAATAATATTCACTATTCTAAATGAATATACATATGCTTAACTGGTATACCAATAAATGAGAGATGTTACTGTATGAAGTGAGGTAAAGTCAAGCAAAAACCATTATTATATAATCAATTCAAATCATATTTTATTTGTATAGCAACATATCACAACAAAAGTCATCTCAGGACACTTTACAAAGTAAGGTCTAGACCTTACTGTTATCACTATTATTACAGAGGGAAAACCCACCAAATCCCCCTGACCAGCACTTGGTGACAGCGGGGAGGAAAAACTCCCTTTAACGGAAGAAAGCTCCGACAGACCTCGGCTCTTGGTGGACAGCCTTCTGCCTCGACCGGTTGGAGTGAGTGGATAGAGGAGAGAGAAAAGAAGAAAAGCAACAAGACACAACAAACAATCAAACACTGGTCAAGTTGATGTGGCCGGTGCCTGCTCGTCAGAGATGTAGAGCTCCAGAGCCAGGGCAACCTGCAGAAAGGTACAGGGAGAGAAAGAGGACACACTACGGGAAGGGGGGAGACACAAAGTTAGTAATGTGTAATGGTGGCATATAGAAGCATAGGGAGAGAGGAAAGGAGAGGAGAGGGGAGGGGAGGAAAGAAACTCAGAGCATCATGGGGCCCCCCAGCAGCCTAAGCCTATAGCAACATAACTAAGGGAAGGCTCAGGGTCACCTGATCCAGCCCTAACTATAAGCTTTATCAAAAAGGAAAGTCTTAAGTCTACTCTTAAAGGTAGAGAGGGTGTCCGCCTCCCGAACTGAGACTGGGAGTTGGTTCCATAGGAGAGGAGCTTGATAGCTAAAGGCTCTGCCTCCC
>NW_018128123.1:513932-521774 GCF_001952655.1 Monopterus albus
GGTCCTGGGAGTGTTGGGTAGGTAGTAGCTGCAAGAGACAGCAGAGAGGCGTGTAAGACTGCGACCCTGCGTTGTGGACTCAACTCTGGGTTGTCATAATTCAGGTTGTAAAATAAACTCTTCCAAGATTTCTAGATATGAGTGCCGCACCACCCAAAGTGGGATGGATGCCATCTCTACTAATCAGACCAGATTTTCCCCAAAATGTTTTCCAGTTATCTATGAAGCCCACGTTATTTTCTGGGCACCACCTAGACAACCAGCGGTTGAATGACGACATAAGGCTAAACATGTCATCACTGGTCACCCTGGGCAGGGGTCCAGAGAAAACTACGGAGTCCAACATTGTTTTAGCGAAGTTACACACCGATTCAACATTAATTTTAGTGACCTCCGACTGCCGAAGTTGGGTGTCATTAGCGCCGATGTGAACAACCTTACTGTATATATTACACTTATCCTTAGTCAACAGCTTCAGATAGGATTCAATGTCGCCCGCTCTGGCCCCAGGAATACATTTAACTATGGCTGCTGGTGTCTCTAGCTTCACGTTTATGATTACGGAGTCTCCAATTACCAGAGTTGTTTTCTCAGCGGGTGTGTCGCTGAGTGGGGAAAGTCAATTTGAAACGTGAACAGGCAGGGGGTGCTCCCCCTTGAACTTTGCGACCTTTTGCCACATTTCAGGCTTCAAACATAAAGATATAAAACTGTAATTTTTTGTGAAGAATCAACAACAAGTGGGACACAATCATGAAGTGGAACGAAATTTATTGGATATTTCAAACTTTTTTAACAAATAAAAAACTGAATAATTGGGCGTGCAAAATTATTCAGCCCCTTTACTTTCAGTGCAGCAAACTCTCTCCAGAAGTTCAGTGAGGATCTCTGAATGATCCAATGTTGACCTAAATGACTAATGATGATAAATAGAATCCACCTGTGTGTAATCAAGTCTCCGTATAAATGCACCTGCACTGTGATAGTCTCAGAGGTCTGTTTAAAGCGCAGAGAGCATCATGAAGAACAAGGAACACACCAGGCAGGTCCGAGATACTGTTGTGGAGAAGTTTAAAGCCGGATTTGGATACAAAAAGATTTCCCAAGCTTTAAACATCTCAAGGAGCACTGTGCAAGTGATAATATTGAAATGGAAGGAGTATCAGACCACTGCAAATCTACCAAGACCTGGCCGTCCCTCTAAACTTTCAGCTCATACAAGGAGAAGACTGATCAGAGATGCAGCCAAGAGGCCCATGATCACTCTGGATGAACTGCAGAGATCTACAGCTGAGGTGGGAGACTCTGTCCATAGGACAACAATCAGTCGTATACTGCACAAATCTGGCCTTTATGGAAGAGTGGCAAGAAGAAAGCCATTTCTTAAAGATATCCATAAAAAGTGTTGTTTAAAGTTTGCCACAAGCCACCTGGGAGACGCACCAAACATGTGGAAGAAGGTGCTCTGGTCAGATGAAACCAAAATCGAACTTTTTGGCAACAATGCAAAACGTTATGTTTGGCGTAAAAGCAACACAGCTCATCACCCTGAACACACCATCCCCATTGTCAAACATGGTGGTGGCAGCATCCTGGTTTGGGCCTGCTTTTCTTCAGCAGGGACAGGGAAGATGGTTAAAATTGATGGGAAGATGGATGGAGCCAAATACAGGACCATTCTGGAAGGAAACCTGATGGAGTCTGCAAAAGACCTGAGACTGGGATGGAGATTTGTCTTCCAACAAGACAATGATCCAAAACATAAAGCAAAATCTACAATGGAATGGTTCACAAATAAACATATCCAGGTGTTAGAATGGCCAAGTCAAAGTCCAGACCTGAATCCACTCGAGAATCTGTGGAAAGAACTGAAAACTGCTGTTCACAAATGCTCTCCATCCAACCTCACTGAGCTCGAGCTGTTTTGCAAGGAGGCATGGGCAAAAATTTCAGTCTCTCGATGTGCAAAACTGATAGAGACATACCCCAAGTGACTTACAGCTGTAATCGCAGCAAAAGGTGGCGCTACCAAGTATTAACTTAAGGGGGCTGAATAATTTTGCACGGCCAATTTTTCAGTTTTTTATTTGTTAAAAAAGTTTGAAATATCCAATAAATTTCGTTCCACTTCATGATTGTGTCCCACTTGTTGTTGATTCTTCACAAAAAATTACAGTTTTATATCTTTATGTTTGAAGCCTGAAATGTGGCAAAAGGTCGCAAAGTTCAAGGGGGCAGAATACTTTCGCAAGGCACTGTAGCTAGCTGGGCTGTTCTCCATGGTGCGGAGCCACGCTTCTAAGTCTGTGAGCCTCGCCTCCAATGCTGCTAGCATTTGACATTTATTACAAGTACCATTATTGCTAAAGGAGGCAGAGGAATAACTGAACATGTGACATTCGAGCCAGAGAAAAGAGGAGAGGAACAGGGGGAAGCCATTGCTCTAAATTAGGCTACAAGTTTAGCTGGCTTCTAAGCTAGCCAACCAAAAGTAGCTAATTAAATCTGGCAATTAGCAAGAACTACTACAACACAAGTGCTTAAGTGGTGCAAGCATATGTTGTTACTCAAAAATTCAGATGAACCTAGAAACAATAAGTTTAATTCCTAAACAATCTGGGAGCAAGCACAAACGCGGTGCAGGCACAGAAAACAGGAGGGGAGTACGGTTACCGCAGAAGCAGGAAACAGCAGTCTGTCAAAGGTTCCCAACCCTAGAATGTGTGAATTCCAGAGATTGACTTACATGGCAGCCATTTTACAACAGACAACAAACAGACACTGATTTTACAATCATACCTCCAAAAAAAAGGCAACATGGTGGTGCAGTGGCTGGCAATGTCGCCTCACAGCAAGAAGGTTCTGGGTTTGAGTTTCGTGACCAAGCGGGGCCTTTCTGGGTGGAGTCTGCATGTTCTCCCTGTGCCAGCGTGGGTTCTCTCCGGGTACTCTGGCTTCCTTCCACAGTCCAAAGACATGCAGCTCAGGTTGATTAACAACTTTAAATTGCCTGTGGGTGTGAGTGTGTGTGATTGTCTCTATATAAGTGTCAGCCCTGTGATAGATTGATGACCTGTCCAGGGTGGACCCCGCCCTCACCCAGTGTCCAATAGGATTGGCTCCAGCCCCTCACAATACTCTATAGAATAAGCAATATAGATTACAGATGGAATAAGAAGTAGAAGAAAGTGTTGTGTTGTATTTTTAATGGTTTGTGGAGATGTGCATGGCCTCGGTCCCAGGTGTCTGGTTTAACCAGATCAATTAAGAATGGATTCCAGATTTCATTAAAATTTGATTTATTCCCCTTGTGGGTGTTTGTTTGCCAGTTCAGAAAGATTGTTTTCTTGGTGACAGACAAATAAAGAGTGGGTTTCTATATTTAGTTAGTAGATGGTCAACTTGTGTAATATTATAGAGCAGGCAGAGTGATGGAGATGGGGGAATTCTACAGCTCAGGATGGTGGAGAGTTTCTGTCAGTGTTATCCAGACTAGTTGGCAGGTCCAAGTAGCGTGTAATTAATCACCAAGGCGCATTGTCAGCAGGTGTCTGTGTCAGTTAAGCTCATTTTAAACATTTTACCTTGTGCAATGAGTCCTGTGAATGGTCTAGCACTGTAAAAGTTGTAGATTTGTATTGCTGGTCATCAAAAATATATTAATACAAATTTCCATCCAGAGGTTTGGGGTATTATTCTATTTGTACCTGATAAGAGTTCATATAGTTTGGATATTATTTTCCTGGAGTTCGACAATCTCATTATCTCTTCAGTTACAGTAACATGGAAGGCTGTTGGTTATGTTAACAGATTCTCCTCCAGCTCCATACTTCCAGACTAGTGTACTGAATTATATGAAGTGGCTGTTTTAAATAGGTGATGAAGGTGAGTGATTCCTTTGTGCTGTCATGACTGGAAGCTGACAGGCTTGTTGTTCAGTTGACAGTCAGAGCTGTGCCAGACTGGGGTGTATGTACATGGTATTAGTGATGATTTTGTTTTGTTTGCTTTTCAGCAGGCTGACAGAGTTGAGGGTTGGGATATTCTTACAGTAGTTCATTTCCATAGTTGCAACTTTAGTGTTTTTGTATTGATTTTGCTCCAGACATACCCATGAGTTGTTGCAATGCCCTTCTGAATCTATTTGACCAAATACTGTAGTTAGTTTGCTAAGAAATAATGTTGGAAGTTTGGTTTATCAAGGCCATCCTGAGATTTTCTTTAGAATGCTGATAGGAAAATGAAGGGTTTCTTGATTTTCCAATAGTGTGAGGTTAAAGAACTGAATGATTTAAACCATGTGTATAAGGCCATTGAGGGAAGCACTGAGAACAGATAGTTAATTTGTTAGTACATTTTTTCTTTTTGTTTTTTTTTACTGTAGTGATTCAGTCATTGAGCGAGAATGGGAGGTTGGACCGCTGTTTGAAATAATCGTTTTTACAGAATGGTGCAATTGATATTGATATTAACTAATGGCACAATTTTGGCTTTAGTTTGTTTTTGTTGATCAGGGTAAATAGTCTATAGATTTCATCTGAAATATTTTTATTTTTAATAAAGCCTGTTTTTTCTGGGTGGTCTAGTTTTGGGGTGACTTTCTCTGTTCTGGTGGCTAATCTGTGTGGAGGGTTTGGTTGGGTCTCTGTTGGGTTTTAGCAGTGTCATGATGACTCTATTTATGTATGCCAGTATTATAGCTGCAGCTTTTATTTCTGTGAAATAATAGTGATAAAATTTGCCATAAATGTTTATAGAAATTGAGTAGGGGTCCATCAGGTTCAGGTAATTTGTTTTTTGGAATGCTAGTCAGTGCTTTATGTAGTTCAGAGGTGAGGGTACATCTAATGTGTTTGCTTGTTTTCTTGATAGTGTTGGTTATTCTAAATTATTGTTAAAAAGTGTAGATTTCTATTTGATTTGGGTTGTGTACAAAGGAGAATAGTTTGCTGTAGAAGGTTTGAATTATGATATTAATATCTTGTGTACTGTGAACCATTTCACAGAGGTTCCACTAGTAACTGGCACCCCGCCACGCTAAAATCTTTGCTGCCATGACAAAAAACTAATCCAGCCAATCAATTATTAACATTAATGTAAAACTGCACTGGGAGTCACATATACAGTTAAGGCCAATTCAGACAGAGCGTGTTTTTAAAACAACTGATAGAACTCCATTCTATTAAATGTGCACGCAGTTATTGTCGTCCAGCACATTTCTGCTGTCAGTCAGCCTGGTGAAGACCATCTGTCTGCTGTCCTTCCAGCTCATCAGAACCTGATGCTTATAAAATATAAGTATCTGGCAGTATCTGAAAATGTTTATATTTGACTTGTTAGATAAGAAATAGTTTTTTTGTGTATGATAGTTTTAAGTTGGGTTTTAAGATGGATTAATTTATTTTGTGTTTACTCACTGGTTGTTGGAAAATAATTCTGTTAGTTAAATCTTTTGTACTAATGTGTTTTCCTGTTCTTATTGTTGTTTTTTCCCGTATAATGAATATTATATTATTTTTTCCTGTTTTAGCAATAACAATAATGTTTGTTGAATCACACGTTAATGAGAAAACATTGTGGCAAAAGGATGGGTCATTGTTATTAGGACCACAGATGTTGATGGGACTAAATATTATTGGATCTATTAATGATAAGAAATCTTCTATCTGGGTCATGATAGATTTGTTGCAGACCAGTTTAATATTTGTATGTGTTAAAACTGAAACACCCTGTTGCTGCTATTGTAGAGATTGTAAGGTGTAAGGTATATGTAAAATATTGCAGTTCAGGATTTGTTAAGTGTATCTCTTGTTAGATGCTTATATCAGCTTTTAATTTCCTCAGATGGTTAATGAAGCCATGCGTATTCCATGAGGAGGAGGGGGGAGCTGTAGGAGTCTGAGTGGGATACAGTTTGTGTGTGTGTTTAAGGAGATAATAAGTGGCAGTCATTGGTTGTTAGATGTAATAGCATGGGGTGACATTAGGGTCATGATAGAGCTTTCCTAATTTGTCCACAACAATGTTTGCATGCTTTTTTGTTTTTTACGTGTTGCTTTATGTATGGATTTTCATTTATTCACATGGGAACTGGTTGTTGAGTCCATGTTTAATGCCTTTCCTTAAGAAGTTCTTTGTGTTTGTAGTGTTCCAGTTTGGCAATGATCAGTTGGGATGATTTATTTGAGTGTGATCCAAGACAGTGGGTGTGGTAGAAGGTGGTCTGATTTACAGTGTCTGGTGAAAGTTTGAGTTTTCATGACCCTTTAATCAGTGCCCCTGGGTTGTCACTAATGTTGTTCTGGAATACTGGATAAATCCGATTGCCACATATACAGTACTTCTGGTTTGAATATCTGTTCTAGCTTTTCAGTGTAGTTGTAGGCGAAATTAAGGTTTGAGGGGACGTCTTCTCTTTCCTTGTGGAGTGTGACCAGTAAATCATAGAAACAAGTACAGTGACCTCAATTTCTTTAGCTGCAAGTTGCTCCTAACTGTAGGTGATATCTTGTTTTGCTTGTTTGGACACAAGAGTCCTGCTTGGTTGTGGGTTATTTGATTTGCACATGTTGTAGTGGTAATCGATGAGTGCTTCTAACTCTGATCATTCCTCTAGTATCAGAAAGAGCACTGTCAGCATGCTGAGATAAAATTTGGTAGATTATTTAAGAATAAACATTAACTATCCAACAAAAGTTACAAAAATAGTTCTGATAGTATCTGCTGGGTGCCACCATGATGAGTTTTCCCTGAACTGTGTAACGTCTCCTGATACTCAGCCCACTCTCACATAATGCACTGTCCTGCCCCTGGCAGTCTCGGTGTAATGACTTGAGGCACTCTGGGGATTTCTTGGGGCTGTGCGACATAAGGAGGGAAGGCTAGGTTGCCGAATGCCACTGTTCAACTAAACACTAAAACACTCCTCAACTGGTATGCCCTAATAAACAAGGGCCCGCTTCCGTGTCTTGGAGAAGTTTAGGAAGGAATCAAGGACTCGGTCTGCCTTCTCCTTCTGTGGGTCTGGGGCATCCCAAAGCCAGACAACATAGCCCACAACATAGCCCAAAACTAAACTGAAATTACAATAAATAACTGCACTGTCAGCAATAACAGAACAAAGAAAGTACTTGTTCAAAAATGAACATAAGACCTGACCCCAATGAGCAGCAGCTCCCCAGTTGTCCCCTTGGTCTTGCTTTGCTGCAGTAGGTCAGGATGACACATTATAGGCCCCTCCTTTTCTTGTCTTTATCACCATGATCCGCTATTGTTATTTTCATCCTCCTCTTCCTCCTTTTCATGGTAGTAGACCTATTTTTCATTGTATCCATTCTCTTCGTCTAACTCACCCATTACCCACTTTTTTTTTCATTCCTTTGACTAAATACAACCCCAAATCCGAAAATGTTGGGACAGTATGTAAAATCTAAATTGAAACTGAAAACAGTGATGTGTAAATTATCTGTGTCCTGTATTACATCGAAAACAACACAGCAGCACATTATCTGATGTGACACCTCATCAATTTTATTCTTTGCTCAAAATAAACACTTGGTTCAATCCCGATGCCTGCAGCAATTGAAATTTCTCAAATTTTCTTGTGAATTTTTTAATCAAAGTTTGTATTTGATGACTTGAAAGTTGTACATTTGAAAGTCACATGCAGTATTTTTAGAAACTCTTGCTAAAGTAAAAGAAAGAAGAAGTAGGGTTCTGATTTCTGAAGAATTCCAAAATGTCAACTAAGACTTTCATGTAGGATTACATTCCACTGCTCCTCCACCTTCTTGGTTACAGTTTGGAAAAACTGTGATCCAAAAAAAAATGCTCCTGTATATA
>NW_018128123.1:521799-526895 GCF_001952655.1 Monopterus albus
CCTAAAAATAGAGGAGGGTAAAACACAGAAAAAAGGAAGAGTTGCTGAATTCAAAGAGTGAATCACTTCTATAGCCATAGGCTTTTTTTGCATTTGGGCTAACAGCAGGGTTCATTTGCAACACCCAAGGGATCTTTGAGTGGATTGCTAAGTCTCAGGAGAAGAAGACGGGAGGCTATAAAGGAGGGGTTGCAGCATGAGTGGCAGATCTGTAGCTTTGCTTTCAAAAACCAATGATTAGGGGAAATTGTAGTTACAAATATTGTGCTGCTGACTCTGCCACAAGGGCTCAGCGATTCACTGTCAGTGGTAAGTATAAATCAATGCACTGCAGAAAATACGGCTTTGGTGCAATTGCAAAGCAATATTATGACTACACCTTCTGTTTTTTATATGTTATGTTTCTATTTATTTATTTGTTGTACTGACTGGATGTCACTTAAATTTTACTTGTATGATTATCTATTTATCTATCTATCTTTACACAATCACAGCAGCAAACTGTCATCTTTAATAATAATGATAATAATAATCATCGCCATCATTATCATCATAATCTGTATTTATAAAGCACTTTTTGAAACAAAGTTGCAAATTCCTTTATATAGGAAAGCATTTGGCATAGTAGGAATTAACATAAATACAATCAAGCTGCTACAACACGAAAATTTAAAAACCCAACAATAATTACATAATAAATCAGGATTAAAAAGAGGTGGTACAATCCATTAGGATAAAGCATAGCATGAAGTAAAACAAACAGACAGTAGTAAAAGGCTTTTTTTAAAGACACGTTTAAAGAAGTGATTTAAAAGATGTCACTGATTCAATAAGTTTCATGTTCCAGAGCTGAGGGGCCCTGACTGAAAAACCTGTCTTAGGAACAGCCAGAAGAGCCTTGCCTGAATCGGATCTTGTGCTGTGGCTCGTAGGGCTGTAGTAATTCGGATGTAAAGCAGGTAGCCAAGCCATGAAATGCTTTAAGCAGAATCAGTAAAATCTTAATCTATTCTAAAACTGCCTGTGAAGGGAGGCTAACACAGGACTAATTTGTTCATGCTTTTGATTTTGTTAATTGCCTAGCAGCTGCATTTTGTGGTAGCACAAGATTGTTTTTTGGCTTAACCCTGAAAGCAATGAATTACAATAGTCAAGACACCATGAAATAAATGCATGAATACATAACTTTCTCTAGGTCAGTGACCTAGAGATGTTCCTCAGATGGAGGAAGCATTACTGGACAGAGCAAAAATGGACTGATGCAGGTTGCCATTTTTACTGTTCTTTAGTGGGACATAGATCAGAAAGTCATCCACATAACTATGATATTGAATACTGTGTTTTCTGAGATGTCCCAGTGGAAGCGTGTAAACAAAGGTCAGGGGATACAGTGCTGGGGAATACCACAAGTCAGAGGGGCCAATGAAGAGGAGGCATCACCAATAATTACAGAATCTGTTCTCTTTGACAGGTACAGTCAAAACCAGTCTGAGGCAGTACCTCTGAGACCAACCCATTTTTCATGGCAGTCAAACAAAGTTGCATGATCTGCAGCATCAAAAGCTGAGCTAAGATCAAGCAAACTTAAGACTGCTGTTAATATCTTTGGTTGCCTTAATTAAGACCTAAACCCTGATTGGAACTTATCAAATATAGTGTTAGTGTTTATAAAAGACAATTTTACAAAGGCCACTTGTGTAAAATCTTAGCTAAAAAGAGTAATTATGAAATATAATTGTTTTTAAATCATGCTTAAGGTGGATAGGATGGTGGGAACAATACTGCCACTAACTGATAAATGAAGAACTTAATTAGGGTTTTAGTTGGGAGAATATGTCCTTTAAATTGGGAAAAGAAATTCTTTCAAACTTATTCAGAAGAGCTGGGGGAGCATAATGTGGAGAGGGACCAAAAGGTGACCTGACCAATCGGGAGGCTGATCTTATTAATTGTGTTTGTAAAAGAAGATAAAAACTGTTCACTAATGAATGAGGTGGCTTCAGTGTGTGAGCTGGCTGCTGGTTTTATTACTGAATAGATTGTTTTATAGACTTTGTGGTTAAGACAATTTAATGAGATGATGGTTCAAAAATAGAAGGAACTATCATTGATAGTAGCCTGATGGTAAAATGACATCAATACCTCCAAACATTTAAATGACACTCCACTTTTGTTTGTCTACATGTATGTTTTGCATCAGAAAATGATGGGACGGTATGTAAAATCAAAATTAAAACTAAAAATAGTGATTTCTATATTCTCTGTGTCCTGTATTACATTGAAAACAACAAAGCAGCACATGTGATATCTCATCAGTTTTATTCTTTGTTTAGAATAAACACTCACTTCAATCCTAATGCTGCAACACATTCCAAAAAAGCACTGAAATCCCTCCAGATTCCTTGAATCTTTCAATGATGTTCTGCACTGTAGAAGGTGACATGTGCAAAGCCCTTCATATGTTTCTTTGAGGAAACTTGTTTTTAAATATTTCAATCATTTTCTCACACATATGTTGGTAAACAAGCGGTCCTCAGCCCATCTTTGCTCCTAAAGGGCTCGGCCTTTCCTGGATGCCACTTCTGTACAAAATCATGATGCAGTCACCTGCTGACATCACGTATTTCAAATGGAATCATCATTTCATTGTTTTACCTCAGTACTGGCCCTGAAATGCAACCATGCCAACGTTTTTTGGAATGTGTTGCAGCATCAGAATTGAAGTGAGTGTTTATTCTGAACAAAGAATAAAACTGATGAGGTGTCATATCAAATAATGTGCTGCTGTGTTGTTTTCAATGTAATACAGGACACAGATGATTTACACATCATTATTTTCAGTTTTAACTTTTGGGGTTGTAGGTCCCTAGTGAAATCACCATCAGGGCATCTTATGAGTTTTACTTTTCTAGATTTCTCAGGTGCTATTTGGTCCAGGCTTGCTTTGCGTGTGTTATTAAAGTAGTTGAAGTAGTACTTCAGAACACAGACTGGGTAGTTGAGCAATGCTGAGAGGAAGAGCACTTGAGGAGGCTATTTGGAAACAGTCAGTGAAGTTTGCACTGAGAAAGTGAGATAAAACTGAAGTAGACACTGTGGGAGCAGGAGGTGATAGAAAGCCCTTAAATGTAATTGCTTTATGATCAGACACACAAACTGTCCGTGCAAATTTCAAGATTTAAACAAGAGGATGGGACATTGTCTAGGGTGTGGTCCTTGACAGACTGAAAGAATTAATAATGTCTATATAATCTGTTAAAATCACCTAGAATAAGCACTCTGTCAAACATAATAAGAGCTAAAGAGTGAAAGACATCCTCATTAATAACACAAAAAAACACAAAGTAATGTAGTCTTACACAAAACACAAAACAGAGTGACTGAAAAGAATAAAAGCTTCCACAAGAGTATAAGGAGCAAAATTATTCATATGATTCACAGCCAGGCAGCCTGGGCTGGTGGAAGTATGAGAAGCCAAGTGGGCAAGCTTCATTCAGTGTGCAATAATCACCTGGACTTAGCCATGTTTCGTTAAAAAAAAAAAAAAGAAAGAAAAGAAATTAGTTTTCTCGACAGTACAATGTTGTGACAGAAAAAGGACTTATTTTGCAAGGATCTAACATTTCATATGCCAAAGACAACTGAGTTTGATGAGAATGGAGCAAAACTATTCACACATGCAGGAGAAGACGCAACAGGCTTAACAAATATAAGATTCAGTCAAAGCTAATCGAAATTTCTTTAACACTTTCAAAACGTCTTGCTGATCAAGTACTTCACATGAATGTGATAATAAACAAATAAAAATGAAATGGGATAATTAAAAAAAATTTAAAAGTTACACAGTAAAACAGATAACATACAACCATCATCATATCAAACTCCACTATCTAGTAATAAACTGGAATATAAGTATAAGTAATGAGTAGTGATTTAAAAACTGTCAGACCCAAGGCAGATCTGGCCCATACACTGGCCCATAGTTTAGAGACCATGTTCACCAGAAGAAGAAGGGAGCATTGCCCTATGGTCCACTCCAGTTTTGCTCTACTCACACCACATGCCCATACCAAGGATGGCTGTGCACAGTCAGTCAACACTTCTCAGTCAAAAATCAGCCATTGCAAACTCAATAATGGAGTTCCTAAAGTTCTTTCAAAAGCAAGCTGAAAGGTCACACTGGTGTACTGTATAATTTTATTTAATTTTTATTGTTCTTTTTATGATTTTATTTTTATTTTTATTTAATCCAGCTGCATTGCATTTCTTCTGCAAACTGCTTCTGAGCCATCATCTGTACGGCTTCATCCCCCACTGCGTACCTCTGCACAGTGACTCGTTGTGCTGTGATGCTTCTGCAGTAAGCAGGCTTCCTAAAGGTTTCCTTTTTGTCTGTTTTAATTACATTATTTGTTCTTACTTCCTACTTGTGCTGTAGCCTACAGACAAACACTACAGTTAGTGGTTAAGTTTAATTTAACAGTTGTGCTTCGTTTATGCTCGCTGCATTGGAAGTGGCATGCGCCAGCTATGACATCAGCACAGTGCCAGAGCTGTTTATACTCACGCTTGAGGCGACCTTGACTCGCTGCAGTGTTCTCCTAAATGATAGGCATCGCTGCTGAGAGAAACACAGTCTACACAGCCAGAATAGCAGTAGAACAAGTAGTGTACCAGAACTACAGTGCCTTGCGAAAGTATTCGGCCCCCTTGAACTTTGCGACCTTTTGCCACATTTCAGGCTTCAAACATAAAGATATAAAACTGTAATTTTTTGTGAAGAATCAACAACAAGTGGGACACAATCATGAAGTGGAACGAAATTTATTGGATATTTCAAACGTTTTTAACAAATAAAAAACTGAAAAATTGGCCGTGCAAAATTATTCAGCCCCCTTAAGTTAATACTTTGTAGCGCCACCTTTTGCTGCGATTACAGCTGTAAGTCACTTGGGGTATGTCTCTATCAGTTTTGCACATCGAGAGACTGAAATTTTTGCCCATGCCTCCTTGCAAAACAGCTCGAGCTCAGTGAGGTTGGATGGAGAGCATTTGTGAACAGCAGTTTTCAGTTCTTTCCACAAATTCTCGATTGG
>NW_018128123.1:530327-590679 GCF_001952655.1 Monopterus albus
GTCGTTTTTTGATGGGTCAACAAGCTCAACATGTCAAAACGTCCCAAACTGTCTGGTGCCCAGGGGAGGAAAAAACAGAAAAGAAGAGGAGGAAAAACTCGACAAAGACAGAGGTAATGTTACGGTAAAGATTATGTCAATGATATTATTTTGCTGTTTCCGAACGATGACTGATAACGCCATAATCGCCATTAACAATTAGCATAACAACATGGTTTGCTAATCAATAAATAGCTAGCGCTATCTATCTGTTAACGTCGTCAGATAATGTTATGGAAGGGCCTAGTTGTTATGGAAAATAGTAATGTAACTACCCCCATCATTCCTCCTCGGGCAAATGTGTAAATATTAGATCTATTCAGCAGGTGTTATAACGTTATTTGCATTGACATGGTTATCTGACGTTTTCTCAGCTTGTAATAGTCAATCAAAATGCTCTTCATGTTCCATAGTTGTAAGCCTAGCTGTTTGTTGTGTTACAGTTCATACTGTCTAAAGTGGGTTTATCGTGTTAAACTTAACAGTGTTAAAGTGCACATCATTAATGTTAGAGCATAATTTAGCATTCCCACATGGTATATTATACTGCAGTTTACTCATTCTTTGCAATGCATTCTGCTAATTAGCATTTCACTGTAATGACAATAAAATTGAAATTGTTACTAATATATGAATTACTTATATAATTTGTATCAGAAAAAGTACATTGTATATTATACAGTATAGTCTACATCATGCATGTATCTCTAGGTTTTTCATTTATATTATTTCATTTTATTTTATTCTTAAAATCATGTGTTTATTATTAGACTGGTGTCACATACTCCTCTTCTGTCTTCAGATGCGCTGCTGAGGTTTCTCAGTCCCACCGTTGCAAATCCTCCTGTCGCCTCCACCTCAGCAGCACAACCTAGCAGTGATGCAGCAGCAGCAGTATCAAGCGCTCCTCCTTCTGTTGCTCCAATAGACCCGGCTGACTGGCCATCTCCTCTAACTGATAAGGTACGAACAGAGTTGGTTCACAGTGGTCCATTTCAAATAGAAAATAGCTTCACATTCCCTAAACAAAAGGACGGTCGAAGGTGTCAACATGACTATTTTAACAGAGTCTTAGTCAATGGAGAAAAAGTCAGAAGAAGCTGGCTTATGTACTCTAAAAAAGATGGTAGCTTGAACTGCTTCTGCTGCAAACTTTTTTCTAAAAGAGAGTACAAACTGAACAGGGAAGGACTTAAGGACTGGAAAAATGCAAGTCACTTGCTCAAGGTCCATGAGGATAGTCAGGAGCATAATGCTCACATGGCAACATGGAAGGACTTGGAGGTCTGTTTTGCAAAAGGGCTCACAATAGATAAACAAGAGATGGCACTTGCTGAGGCTGAGAGAAAAAGGTGGCGTGACGTTCTACATCGATTGGTGGCAATAATTCAGTCCTTAGCTGAAAGAAACATGGCTTTTAGGGGTTCTACAGACACATTAAATAAACCAGACAATGGAAATTTCCTGAAAGAGGTGGAGCTTATGGCCAAATTTGATCCAGTGATGAAGCAGCATGTCAGTAGGGTGGAAAGTGGAGCTGGCAGTCATGTACATTATCTTGGCAAAACAATCCAAAATGAACTGATAGACTCCATCAGTTCTAAAATAATAGAACACATTGTGACAGAGATCCAAATATCCAAATATTTCTCCATCATTTTAGACTGCACCCCTGATCTGAGTCATAAGGAACAGCTCTCTGTCATAGTCAGGATAGTGTCACAAGAAGACATCCCTCAAGTAAAAGCGCATTTCTTGGGCTTTCTTGTGGCAGAGCAGTCAACAGGAGGACATTTGTCATCTCTAATCCTAAAAAGGCTAGAGGAACTTAATATCCCATTTGAGGACTGCAGAGGCCAGTCCTATGACAATGGTGTCAATATGAAGGGAAAAAATAAAGGTGTTCAGGCAAAGTTGCTTCAGCTGAACTCAAGAGCTTTTTATGTCCCATGTGGTGCCCACACTTTAAATCTGGTAGTAGCTGATGCTGCAAAAAGCTCACCAGATGCCCTTGGCTACTTTGGGCATTTGACAAAGTTATTCAAGCTCTTCTCAGCCTCCACCCATAGGTGGGATGTCCTCTTGAAATATGTGAAAATCACTCTGAAATCATGGGCTGAGAGCAGGATAAAAAGCATTGAGGCAGTAAGGTATCAGGCTGGGCAAGTCAGAGAGGCTCTTCTGGAGGTGAGGGGAAAAACTGCAGACCCTGTGGTGAGAGTTGAAGCCCAGTCTTTGGCTGAGGAGATTGGATCCTATCGCTTTTGCATTTGTACAGCCCTATGGTATGACATTCTCAGCAAGATCCAGCATGTCAGTAAACTGATGCAGTCACCCTCCATGCAGCTTGATGTGGCTGTCGACTTGCTGAAGAAAACCAGAGATTCCCTCACCAGTTACAGAAACACTGGATTTTCTGATGCACAGACAATTGCAAAGAAGATGTGTGAAGAGATGAATGTGGAGGCTGAACTCAAACAAAAGCGTTTGAGAACCACAAAAAGGCACTTTGGCTATGAGTCTCCAGATGAGCCCATACAAGATGCACTACGAAAAATGGAAACCACATTTTTTAATGTGGTCGTGGATACTGCCATCTCTTCACTTGATGAGAGATTTCAGAATCTTGGAGAGGTGAATAACACGTTTGGTGTGCTCCTCGATTTCCCCAACTTAGAAGAAGAGGACCTGCTACAGAAGTGTCAAACCCTAAGTACTGCTCTGACCCATGACAGCCAGCCGGACATTGATGGCACAGAACTTGCAAAGGAAATGAAGAATTTCCCACCATTGCCATCAAACAATATGACAAACATGGAACTTTTGACCTTCCTGCATGAGAAGAAGCTGGCAGAAATGTACCCCAACATGTGGGTTGCTTTGAGAATCTCTGCTACTCTTCCTGTTACAGTGGCTGCTGCTGAAAGAAGCTTCTCTAAGCTCAAACTGATTAAAACTTACCTGAGATCTACTATGAAGCAAGAACGTCTCAGTGGACTTGCCATTATAAGCAAAGCAGACCATGTGGTCTCAAATCAGTTGTCAGTGCAAAACAGACTATAAACTATAAACAACAGACTATGAACAGCTGCTGCATGCGATGATGATGAATGTAGCGAAGAGGCAGGAGCATCAGAGGAATGAGCATCAGAGGAATGAGCAGGGGCAAAAACACCACTAGAGGTCTTTGTAAGATCATCTTTTTATTTTTATTTAAATCCTTGTATTTTTTTGTGCCTACTCGTTTCTTTAATATCTTATTTTGCACAGTGCCGTATTTATATTGTATTTTTAAGTTAATGTCACTTGTTTACACTTTTTATTTTGGGAGTATTAATAGGTACTTTATGTAAGCTATTTATATTGTATTTCATATGTTCAGTTCATTTTTTTGTATTTGTTTCTTTAATTCTTTCTAAGTATTTTGAATGTGCAATTGCTTTATTTAAATAAAAGAATGTCCAAGACAAAGCTATTACGTTTCTTATGAGTATATACACTAGCAGTGAAATTTACTGCGATGCAACGGGGCGCCACCTGAAATCTTGCCTAGGGTGCCAAATTGGTTAGGGCCAGGCCTGGCAGCCATCATCAATCACCGTTGAAAGTACAAATACTGGCATGCTTGTGTAACTGAAAGAGGAAAGGGAAACCTTAGATTTTTATTTAGAGACAAAAGTTTCTGTTAAATGAGATATGCTACCCTCTATCTTACAGGGATATAGCTCGGTATATTAATTGTGGTTTCATATTCTCACTACCAAGAGCTGAATCAAACACAATTCAAATCCTCAATACTAAACAATAAATAAAATTAAAACATTGAAGATACTGTAAAGTCTTAGCATTTTCTGCAAAGTAACCATCCAACTACAACTGCAAAAGTTTCAGGGTTCTCTGTCCATGTAGCAACGGTTCAAATCCATGAATCTCAAACTGAAACAGTTAACGTATGTGATTCTGTTAGAATCTTTGGTGGGGTATGGGCATGCTTCAGAGGCCTTGTTTGTCATCGATCATGTGGCAATATGAAAATGACACAAGCTTTGAAGTGAGGCTTCATTTGGAACTGCCCCCTCTGCTCGATACAAGATTCGAAGCTTCAGCATCATAGTAACATCACTATTGTAAATACGATCACAATGGCGGCTGAAGCGGTGTTTTGACTTTTCGAGGAGGAGGAAGTTATTGTCCAACAAGGGATGCAAAATAAGGTGGTCAGTGCGTCCTTTGCATGAGGAAAGACATGTCGGGGGAGAATTCAGTGCCGTCCTGAAGCCCATGAGAGCTGTGTATGAGGAGATGACTTTAGATATTTTTGCATGTCTGCTCATTGTTTTGATTAATTGCTTCATCGGATCGAGCTGTTTATCAAAGAATACCCACCGCAGCCCAGTAAATTTACAGGAGAGAGACTAACAGTTACATTAAGGCTTCAGGAATCTGGAAGCAGCCAAAAATGTGTTGCTACTAGCTATAAACTAGGAGTGCCGACTGTCTCCCTCATCGTCTCAGAGACATGTATGGCCATCTGGCAAGTGGTCAAAGATGACTTTGTATCCTTGCCCAAAGGAACTGAGTGGGCAGATCTTTCCCAAAGTTTTGGAGAGTTTGGAACTTTCCCACTTGCTTAGGGTGCATCAATTGAAAACATGTTGCAATTAGAGTCCCACCAAATGTGGGAAGTGCCTATTTCAACTATAAAGGTTCACACGCCATCATGCTACTGATCATTTGTGATGCACGCTATGATTTCATACATTGGGCATATGGTCATGAGAGTGACAGGGGAAATTTTTCTGAGCAGTCGTTTTGGATCCAAACTTCTGCAGAACACCCTTGAACTGCCACCTCCTCAGAACCTGCCTGGTACCAACAACAAGCTTTCCCATGTGCTCCTTGGTGATTTTGTCTTTTCTTTGCATGTGAACTCGATGCAACCATAACCCAGGTAATACACTTAAAACCAACATTTTTGTCATTGATGGAAAGCAACCAAGTACATTAACTCAAGCACTGTACTTAAAGTCCCCATGGCTGTTCATTTTGCTTGTTTTCAGCCATTTAATGTTTAATCTCGGCTACCTTTAAATTAGCTTGGCACCCATCATAACTCCAAATAGTCTGTAAATATTTCAGAACGATAAAACCAGAGCCTCTTCCTGAAAACAAGAGGATAGTTCATGAACGCGCACACCTCCTGTTGCCAGTGTTGTGCCGCAAGTGAACAGCACAACAAACCACGACAGCATTAATTAATGTGAATTTCTCCTCCATAGATAGGTAAACAACTATATGTACCAATGAAAAGAGATGTGTAACACTAAACAAAGCGGGTAGTGGAGAAACCCCATATTTTAACTGGCATAATGCAGACATAGTAACTTCTCCAGCCTTACAACAATTCTCTATTAACATTACAGAAACAAGGCATTAACAGAGACGCAGCATGTGTTTTTTTAAATTTACCACTCCCTTTCAAGTAGCTCCAAGGTTGGTAAATCCAACCGGTGGTCACTGCGTCTTCCCCCACATGACCACATACCGTCCCAAAGTAGTGAAATTAATTCCAACAGGCAGTGTAGCACTGACAATAACATCATGAGTTGTTAATCTGTTGGTTAATCAGCAACACGTCACATGCAGCAGACACACTGGCCTCAAGCAGTCAAAACAAAAGGGTACTGTGCTCCAGGGGAATCCAGCATTGATGAGTTGATCATTCATCACCCCAGGGTGCTTGGCTTGGTTAGGTAAAACAGTGAGTACCTGTACATTCTCAGACATGCAGTAACCTCAGACCCTGTATTTTTCTCTACATCCTCTGGTCACAGTGCAGCAACAGGACGGAAAATATATCCACAAAACCAGTCAAAAAATTTCACTTTTTACAGTGGATGTCAGGCAAGTTCACATGAACACGCATCAGCCTGGAGATAATGACCATTCAAGAAAATCCTTAAACTATAACATACTTTATTTTGTTAGAAAAAAAGGTCTTGTGAGTGAAAGTTTGAGATGTGTATAAAACGGGTTGCTTCTGCATAGAAGTACTAGAACATACAGTACATACACCTCCTGTTTTGAACTTTATGTCAGGTTTAAGATGATAATTCACCATTGTAACATTGTAAACAAGTCAAAAAAACAAGGAAAAGGATGCCACGGGCTCTTGAAGTACAGTTTTGAGGTTTCTGTACATTGATTATTATAATTTTGCCGATATTTGTATTCATTTTTTAGTTACACTTACTAATGATTTTCAGTGGGATATGTACACATAAATTCAAATTATAAGCATATAAGGAATTCCAATAAGAACAGGATATACAATAACATGAAATCTGCCAATCTTCCTTTGTTTTCTTCTTCAAAAGTTTTTCAGGCATCAATCTTGATAAAGCTCAGAAAATTTACAACTACCAACACTCAAGGGCCCAGAGTTTGATTGAGAGCACCTTTGGCATCTTGGCTGCATGCTGGAATATTCTCGGCAGGCCCGTGGTACTTTACTCACACAAGGTCATAGACATTGTGAAGGCATGTGTAGCCCTTCACAACATGCTTGCACGCACAGATGCTATAGTGTCTCCAGTGTGCCGATACATCCAACCCAATTTCACAGACAGCATATCAGCATCGGGTGAACTTCTGTCTGGTGAGTGGAGGAAACTTGTTGCAGGAGACACCAACTTGAGAGATCCTGGAAGACTGTCCACCACATGTGCATCCTGTGCTACTTTTGCAGTGAGGAATGACCTCGAGTCAGTTTTCCTCACACCACAAGGGTGTGTACCCTGGCAGGACAGTGTCATTCAGAGAGGTTGCTTGAATTAAACTGGTTAACATGCTGTTTAGCTTGCTGTGTCTGCAGTGCTGTCTGCTATTTCTTTTAGCTAAAGTTTTATTAACCTTTTACATACCCGATCACAGTGCGTGTTTGTTTTATTCTATTTGTTTGCCTACTGTGAGAAGAAGCTTGGCTGTGGATAGTTATTCAGTTATAAAATCATATATGCTTATATTCAGCACGGGCTGCACAGCAGTGCAATGATTAGCACTGACATCTCACAGCAAGAAGGTTCTGGGTTTGAGCCCTGGCCAACCCAGGGCCTTTCTGTGTGGAGTCTCCCACAGTGCAAAGACATGCAGCTTAGGCTGATTAGCAAATCTATAACTGTCTGTAGGTGTGAGTGGTTGTCTGTGTCAGCCCTGTGATAAAAAAGTTTGACTGTCAAACAGAGAAATATCTTGTGTTTACAGTCTCACCAGCAGAATTCTCACCTAGTTGCGATGTTGGATGAACCACTTTTTTTTTTTTTTACTCTTCTACATGCAAAATATTGTTTTCATTCCACCTGCTTAACAAAGTACACATACATTACAGTTACATAAAATATTTGTGAAATAAAATATTGCTCCACAGGTAGATGTGAGGTAGACTCATGGACAGCTGGAATAGATCCACTCGAGCTTCAGTCGGGAAGTAAATCCAGTGTTTTACTGACCCTCGTTGAGAAAGCACTCTAACATGAAATGTTAGAGTGCTGTATGTTTTTGGGATTTCTTCAGGAAGAGTTCCACAATAAATATACAATATCCACTGTGTCTTCCCTGGCTCTGAGGATGGAAATAGGTAGAGACATTTGTGCTTGTTTGTGTGACCAGCAACCAAGCAGAATCCATGCTTTCCTCTGAGCTGTACCATGTTGCTGTTCTTTAGCTGTTTTAGGCTAGCGAGAAAATCACAATGGCAGACCAGTAGCATCAAAGCAGATGTGTCAGAGGAGGATCTATGAAATGAACATCCATGTCATTTTGTATGACGTCATAAAGAGAGACAAATCTGAACAATGTGTTCGAGCAGAGGTTTTCATATAAAACAAAAAAAAGCAAAACAGGCAGGTAGTGCTCTTTTCTCATGTTTGTGTGTCTACACCCACCGGAGACTCATGTCTCTGTCAGAAAATGTTGTCAAAGTGAATTATGCATAATATGTGACCTTTAACCTTAATCAAAGCCAATCTTTGCTCTAACCTTACACCCTGTTGTTTTCATAAAATTCAACGATTCCCTACAAAGCTAATGTGCTCCTGGTTTTTGAACCTAACAAGTATAGAAAAACAAGGCAACATGCACACACGTTGTTTCCATCACTTCATTACACTGACTTACAATCAGTTCCTGAGGACTCTTACATTAACTATAATCACTACTAACCTAACCCTAACCTCACCACCCTAACCTTAAACCAAGTCATCACTCTAAAATGAAATGATTTACATTTTTGGAACTTGCTTTTTGTCTTCATAAGGATGTCAAGTCCACAAAATGTCACAGATTTATGTCCCCACAAATTGAGTACTACCAGGCCCCACACACACACACAAATAAAAGGAGAAAATCACTTTGCCCCTGCTTTCTCTACCTCTAAGCTTTCAGATACTTCTTAAATCTTGTAACCCTTTGACCCAGCTCCCCACCCCCACATCCACCACTCATACCTGGCAGCTGTGCAGAGACACTAATCAACACCAGCCATGATGGATGTGGCTCAACAGGAGTCAGGAG
The DNA here is from genome assembly GCF_001952655.1 of Monopterus albus. Lineage (NCBI taxonomy): Eukaryota > Metazoa > Chordata > Actinopteri > Synbranchiformes > Synbranchidae > Monopterus > Monopterus albus. The sequence goes on from NW_018128123.1 coordinate 538,938, forward strand.
TTTTGATGAGTTTCCAGCAACTTGTTGAGAGGGTTGGATAAAGGTGAGAAGACGAATGAAAAACGACTCTGAGAGAACTACAAACAAAATAAATAGGGGAGGAAAGTCAGAAACCTTATGAGCCAAAAGACAGCTAATATAGTCATGAGAGCCTTATTTCCATATGCTATACTTCAATGTCTTATGTTATATACTTGTATGCTTACACACTGCTATCCAGTTTCTCCTGATGGATTGGAGAGCTGAACAGGGCTTTACTGGAAAATTGTAAAAGTAGAAATGCACCAATTGCAAGAACTGTAACTGACAGCCTACACAAAGATTTTTGTAACTTTAATGAAAAAATAAATTCTGGGTGCTTTAAGTAATTAATATGGTTTTTCCAAGGCATGTAGAGCATTATTTTATCACTAACTGTAGCAACTGAAATGGCATTTGAGATATTGGTCATCATTTAGGGAAACTGGTGATATGAGGGGCTGACAAGGAAGGTAATCAGTTTTATTAAAATGAAAGATCAGTACCTTATCACTATGCATGTTTTGCTCCTAATATTCATGTAGAAATAAAAACTATGGCTTCAGAAATAAAGCTATGATAAGTGAGGTGACTAAATAGGAAATAGGAAAAATGTTATGCTGATTCCAAGCCAGATTTTGCAGTTCAGAAAGAATCCCTTCTATGAAATTAGGACCCTTTGAGCCTTTGAGCCTAAAATCTCAAATAAACAATTTCTCAGTCTTGATAATCTCCTGTTCATTATCAGTGAGCCAACTCCAGGCTTTGAATTTATGACAGAGCAGATCAAACTCTTAGTCAGACATCTGTTTGACTGTACACTATTTGTACAGATGATAATTGCATTGACCCAAAGATATATTTTTGGAAATAATCCATTGCATTATTTCTCTTTACACTGAGACATGGGTATTGAAACAACTATTTGAATTGGCTTCAGATGGATGTTTAATATTGTAATGTGCCCAAGAAAGCATCAGAACCTATAATTATGATATGATGTATGCTGCTGTACTTGGTGCTAGTAGTTTGAAGGATGACTACATATCATTGCCCAAGTGGGTGATCAATCAAACAGAGGATGTAAGAGTCACAGGTTTTCTCTCAAAGAATGAATCAATTTATTCCCTGTTTTTATTAAGTTTGTGTTACGTGGTATGTTTGACAGTGTCCTATGACATTCGAGCATATTGTACTGCCATCACATCAAAAATGTGACCATATATTCGCAATTATCAGTTCAGAGTCCAGTCAAGGATCTGTTACTGTGAAATCAAATGAACTGATTAGTCTTTCCATTTAATTAGTTCACCAAACGGAAGACCTATGGGATTTTAAGATGGGAGGTCCATTAAATACTTTTCCAGTTTAATTTTGATTTCTGGCACATAAATGGTTGCAGGACTCACGCTCTTGAGCCGTCTCCACATCGCTGTCAATAACGAATCTGTTTTCTCGAGATTCTAAAGCATCTATATAAATAGAAGTTCCAGCAACTTGGAAAAGTATTTACTTCTTACAGTGAACTAACTTCAAAACATTTAACGTAAATGAAATTTGAGTCTCTATTTCTTGTTTTCAAATGCTTGTTTTATTTTCTAAATTATTTTGAGTTTTTTATATTTTGAAGCTCACAATCCTAAAATGGACAGGATCCTTAGTGGCATGCCAATTTCCAGCTAGAAAGTCTGTTTTCACAGTGTGTGTGAGCATCCATACATATTTCCGCTCTCACAGTAACTGACTACTTCTGTTGCACTGAGAAAATACTGTGTGCTGCCCACAGTGTGGGATGTGACAAGTCAACACAACAGTAAAGGTGACAACAGGTCTTTGGTTACCTCTGCCAAAAGGCCATCTGTTTGCTGCTGTTATTAGCAGAAAACCTAAAGACAATAAAAAAGATTTGCTGTGAGACAAAACTTCTTGCTTTTTGTTAAAGCCACTAGAATGTCTGTACATTTCAAAAATCCAAATTTTGGGGCCATCACTGTTAAAGTAGTTGTGGACAGGCTAGTGAGAGAATGTCCTAGGCATTAATGGTTGTTGAAATACACTGAGTTTTAGTTACTTGTTAGTGTTTTAACCCAAGACACAATATTTTCCTAAACCTAACTGTGTGTTTGTTTGGTTTTTTTAATGTCTAAACATGTCTAACACTGTTCTGTAATGAAAACCATCAGCGGTTCCCTTTAAGCATCAGTATGAGACACAAAGGCCACGTTCACACTGCAGACTGAAGTGGCCCAAATCTGATCTTTTTGCCCAAATGTGACCCATATCCGATTTCCTTATGACAGTGTGAACAGCACAAATCCGATTTTTTCTAATCAGATTTTGGTCACGATCCACATTCTCATTCACGACATTTAGTTCATCAGAACAAAACAAAATTATGAGCATGTAACTAACTCACAGCATGATGAGATGCCTTTGTGGTTTACAGCTGAATGCTCCTCATTGCCGGACCCATGAGCCCAGTAGTTCCAACCCAGGCAGAGGCAGCGCCCTGCTGATTCCCAGAGGGCACCCTGCTCTTGCTGTGACTGGCTCTGCTGTGGTGCCGTTGCTAACACTGGCTGTTGTAACTACAGCAACTTCAACATTAGCAATGTTGTTTTCATCTGTGTTAGTAGTGGTAGCATGTTGGTCTTCTATGAAATAATAATGTTACTTCCAAAATCTGAGCTTCCCAGGCCCAGCCGACACATGATGAGAGGCGGGGTACACCTCAGACAGGTCACCAGTCTGTTACAGGGCTGATACTTAGAGACAGACAACCATTCATACTCACATTCACACCTATAGACAGTTATAGATTTGCCAATCACCCTAAGCTGCATGTCTTTGGACTGTGGGAGGAAGCTGGAGCACCCGGAGAGAACCCACGCAGACACAGGGCGAACATGCAGACTCTGTACAGAAAGGCACTGGTCAGTCAAGAGGGTCACACCCAGAGCCTTTTATTAAGTGTGTCTTTCATTTGACTATTGATCAGGCCTGTTTGCAGTGTAACTATTTAGCATACTTTATCAAGTAATACACAGAGCCATAGCGGTCTTACTCCAAGTGATTTTTCACTTTGCTTACACCATTTCTACTGTTCCTTTAATGTGTGTGGGTAAGATTTTCTGCACAGTATGGTGCACTGGCTTCAGTTTGCAGGAAAATGCCTTTAGAAAAGCACAGTCAGAAGAGGATGAAGCGTTTCCTTCTTTGACATTTACAGAAATACCTAACATACACCAATCAGACATAACATTCTGACCACTGGCAGGTGAAGCTGACGTGGTGGAAGCAGGAAAAACAGCCATGCATAAAGATGTGAATGACTTTGACAAGGGCCAAACTGTGATGGTGAGATGACTGGGTCAGATCATCTCCCACACTGCAGGTCTCGGTGGGTGTTGTTGGTCTGTAGTGGTTAGTACCTACCAACAGTGTCTAAGGACAGACAAATGGTGAACTGGCGACAGGGTCACGGACGCCCACAGCTCACTGATGATGAGGTTGACCTACTGTAGATTAAACTTTTAACTTCCATTTGTACTTTTAAAAAGATTAAAATTGATTTGAATCTTTGTTAAAATGGTTGAAAATAAGAAATACTGTACATTGGTCTCTATGAAGAGAAAGAGGCTGTAGTGGTGAGGCTAGAGTGGTGAGGCTGTTGGATTGGTCTAAAACAGGGGTTTTCAAAGTCTAGGCCTGTGAACCCCCCCCCCCCCAAAAAAAAAAAAATTAAAAAAATAAAAAAAACAAAAACGCATAATTGTGAAGTGGAAGGAAAATGATACATGGTGATCAAGATTTTATTATTATTAAGTAGGCTTTGCTGCTATGCAGTTAAATTAATGTGATGGGCTTATTCTTTTCTGAGGTCTAGTTTTAAGAATAGTGGAAGTTACACTTTTTTTCTTCCTCCATTTCTGGTGCCCCCTGGATGTACGGTGCCCTTAGCATTGGCCTATACTGCCTATGCCACGGTCCGGCCCTGGGTGAAAGGAATGAGCACTTTGACCGCTTTACTGGAGAGGTGTGGCAAGTCGCTCGCCACAGACAGCCAAAACCGTGCAAGCGGCAATTTAGCTTTCTTTTCTTCTCCTTTACAAAAATGTTTCGCGCCTCCCCTGATGTACTCTGGCGCCCCCCAGGGGAGGCACGCCTCACACTTTGAAAAAGCCTGGTCTAAAACATTCTCTCTAACTCGTCCTCACCACCACAGTTTTCACTCCTTTTACATAAGTGTTTCACTGAATTGTAGACACATCTGTGCTCTTCCTGCAAGTGGATTTACAGAAGATGCACAGTGAGCTGCAGAGTGAAACGAGTGCCAACCGACTGCCACATGGACTCCTATGTAAATGGTATTAGGCAGGTGGTCATAATGTTATGGCCGATTGGTGTACAGTCATGCTTTGGGGAATGCATTTGTGCTGACTATCTCTCAAAGTTTGGGATGTGATCACCTTTGTACAGTGCAATGCATCCATTTGCTTTGAAGTAAGGACTGATGGGCTCAGCTCAGTCTGAGGCCAGAAAAACCTCTTCAGTACCAAAACATCAACAGTGCATCTTTTCAAATGCAAAAAGTATGTTTTAGGAGTTTCTAAATTGAACAAACTTTTAAATCTATGTGAAGGAGTTCTACACAACACCCTTTGAATGATGTGCCTTTATCAACTAAAACATGGCAGTTAAATTGGTCTCAGGTTGGACTTGCCTGTGGCAAGGTGTGCCAATAGCTTACAAAGAAACTACTAAAGCTTTACATTTTGCACTGTTTTAAACTGCCATGTGTTCTAGTGATGGCTTACTGTATGAACCACATTCTCTGAAACAGCTTTGATTTTGTTCCTCTCAGCAGACTTTGCAGTGCAATTGATTAAAGTCTTCTAAACTCATAATGCAGATAAATGCATATGGCTGAGCTGAGATTATAAGCATTAAATGAGTAGCAAGGACTTAGGCATCAGCCAGCTTGCAGGATGTGAAATGCAGCATTTCTTTATGAGCCAGCTGCATTTCCTTTCCCAGGGTTTGTTGAGGTGAAGCTTATTCTGCCTGAGAACCTCTTCGTGCTTTTTAAAAGTTAGTGTTTGCAGGAGAGGCTTTGCAGAATGGAGGCTGTTGTTCCATACAGCAACACCCCATCCAATTAGATTATAGGAGAAATAGTAAGGAAAAGCAGTTTTATAGTCAGTGAAACTTAAAATACATGTTATTATGTTTGCATGTTACGTTTAAATACAGGTTATCATGTTTGTTGTGCCAGCTGTCTGGCAACAACAAGAAAAATTAAGTAAGATTGCATTAAATTTTAATCACCCCGTGAGGAAGCTGGATAAGCATTATGCTTCGATCCGTCGACCCATGGCTTATGAGACCAGCATGCTTCTCTGCAACACTGTGCTGCACGTCATCCTAATTCAATAGCAAGGACCGGCATTAATGCAAGACGGTGTAGTAATCCAACTCAAGGTCTTTGTGTAAGGGACATTTTATTAATGTCTTAATCCTTTCACACAGTGAAACATCTATATATACATACAGGATACTGTTTATACAATATTAAAATATTCCATCTACAATATTTATAGAAATATTATGGTATTAAATGTATTACCATTTTACCTATGTGATATGTGGTGGACAATATTTTAATTCCCTCTATAAAAATAAAAACCTCACCAGTTCCATTGTAGAAATGCTTTTTAGGTCCCTTTACTTAATCATACTTACTTAATTTCTCAGTTCTGAGCTTATATTGTTCTAACACAATGCCATACATGTGACAAGGGCCTTTTATGGCAAAATGTGAATTGTTCTGCAGCTCTCATAATGGGGCATCAAGTCAGTGGAGTTTCCTGACGTCTAAGATCTGGGGGAATCTCCACAGAACATGGTTGGTAATGATGAATTTAAATGCAAATGGCAACTTGACAGGGGAAACAAATTACACCCATCACTTGGCTAAATTGCTCCAAATTGAAGATGAGTCCCCCAACCTGAGCATACTGCACCACTGTATTATGAAAAAACAGAATGTGGAAAACAAGGTAATAGTTAATTTTGCCTCCCCCAGTTACCATAGCCTGGGGAAATAAATGGATGGCACCGGTTTTGATGTATTATTAGAGATTATACATAAAATCTGATTGTGGTAATGTGAGAAGCTATGTCCATTTTGTGTTTGCCAGCACAGTGGATCCTACATTTGTACTGTTTTTTGTCTGAGTGAACAACAGCAGGGAAAGCATTTACAGGCACTTGTCAACATTGTTTCCTCTCCTGTGGAAGGCGGCACCTTATCAAAGTGCCTTAGCAGTGTAATGGGGAATCATTGCCAGAGTTTATAGTCACATTCCTTCTGTCTTTGTACAAATTCAGTGGTTGTTGCAATGTGGGACTAAACAAGGTGCTTGGCTTTGTCTGACAGATTGACTGTGTGACATGTTTTTGACCTTTGTCCATCCCATTCCAGCCGCCAGCCATTCATTTCCCACACACCTTCAACACCAACAAAATGTGCACTTCATTGAGAAGCGCTAACATGGGAGATGAAAATTGTCTCTTTTTCCCCATTAAGTCACAGAGGATAAAAGAACAGCCTCCTGCTTCTCACCCCACCTTCTCCACTCAGCCTATGTAATCCTCAGAGCAAGGAATGCAGGGAGACTTTGAGATTAGCTTCGGAATCAGGCGTGGAATACAGATCAGCAGCAGGGCGGAATGATGCCCAGACTATTTAGCATACCTAATTGACCTCTAGCTCAAAAACCCCTGTGCTGTGACTAACCCCACCCCCTGGCCCCTCTACTGCCGACAAACTACCACCATAATATTATTTTCTGACTCAGTGCTTACGGCAATTTTTAGAGACGAGTGAGCTTAATCATGGTTCGAGCATCACTATTTTTGTCTGCTGCTCACTTTGCAACAAAATGAAACCCTTGTTTTGTTCTCCTTTTCCCTCCTCCTCACACCCTCTCTGCTGTCAACAGAGAAAGACTCAAGATTTCTGAGCCTTGATTAGAGAAGCAGTTACATTCAGTTAATCTTATAGGTTTCAAAGCTATGATAAAAAACAAAACAAAAGTAAGAACTAAATCCCATCAGTCTAGTTAGTCCAAACTGAAATAAGTTGGTTCCACCTGTTATTAATCATTTGAAATCAAAACCTGATTCTACGTTTGAGCTTTCATCCTGTATCAACCTTTAAATTCAAACTCACCAGCTGGAGTGTGAATAGTTTTATGCTTAATGGGGGATTAAAGAGTGAACAGTGTTAAATAGAGTCATCAGCAACAGTAACATACTGTCTCAAATAGCCTTGCAACAGGGTACAATATCCCAGGAGGCCTCTAAAAATATGCAGTAATTAAGTGCCCACCTCATTCTAATGGGATTATTATAGCAAAAATATCCTAAGACATATTTGAAACCTTATGAAGCCAGAGGAGGAGGAGAGGAGCCATACCAGACATGTCACTAAAGCAACACAAATGCTTCAACCAGTACTGTCATGTGAAATAATTGCATGATTACTGAAAATCTTTCACCACCCACGAGGACTCAAAAAGTTACATTAAATATAAAAATGAAACTGTGGGTGTCCCTTTGATCAGAGCATACAGATTCTCACAGCAGTGATAGGAAGGCAGCTTTAGCTTTAGGCAGCTTTAAAGTGTCCTCAGCAGTGCCCTGAAGATTTGATCACAGATATATTAATGAAAATACTTTATTTTTTTGGAAGGTTAGAGAGAGAAATACTGATTTTACTTAACCTGCTGGAAGGCAATCAGAGATGGGGGTGCTGAGAGAAACTCACTTTATACTGACATCAGATAAACCTCAGTGGAAAATTAATTATCTGTAAAAACAGCCACAACAGTGGCCTACACATTTAAAAATGCAGTGGACCAACTCTGACCGACGTGGGTAAACTACTGCGCTTACTATAGTTGTGTGCAGCTTTTTCTTCAGTCTGAGTTTTTCTGGTCAGTGTGAGACTATTGCTGAGAACTCACGGTACAATATTGCCTCAGTAAAAATATTTATCACAATTACAAATGAAGAAAAAAAATGCCTTTACCAACTAATAATTCAGTGTTATTTCCTTTTAAGTCAAAGTGCTCTGCTTTCCTTCTTTATTAAAATAAAAGTAACCAGCCATAACCTCAGCATGTGCAAAAACTTGGCAGGAATTGTCATTGTCACTGAATGACTGAGCTGTTTGTACAACCAATGCAGCAGTCATGATCAGTCCTTTTATGAAACTAAATAAAACAATATTTTATTGCAGCAGCTAAATGCTGTACACAAAACAAGTCATTCTCACAGTGGAACATCAGTGTTTTTAGTACCCCTCATGTGGTTTAACTTTTCTTGTCTGATGGTGGTGCCAGCCACTGGTTGAGTTCTGTGTCACTGGACCAGTTGAAGCAGGTATCCGCCTGACCACTGGGGACAGTGGTGAGCAAATTGCTGCTTAGCGCAACAGCTTGAGGAGAAGAAGATGTCTAAATACACTCAGACAAGCTACATATAAGAGATTTGTGCTTTACTGGAGGTGTTTTTCAAACACTGTGGTCTACCTTGTCAAGGGTGGTTACTAAGTGGTTGGTTTCATGTCCAGTTTGCTTGCTCATCTTCATTACACAGCCATCTCCCGCCTATTTCTGCAAGATGCATCCAGGATTGTCTCTGCTCTAAATGGGGCCAGTTTTGCCTTCATCTAGCAGTATTTGCAATTGTTTTAGAGACACAGCAGCTCTAAAAGTTTACAATGGAATATCTATGTTAGTTTCAATTCTGCGACCTGAACACAGTTATAGTTATGTGGTAGATACTGTCACAATCCCACGACATTTTTCTATTGTCATACCGAAAACGTACACATATCGTTACCTCCCTGGTTATTAGTGATATCAGCTTCGGGTGAGCTCATTTTCAGTTTGGCTTGTTTATGACCTGTCTCACTGATTTTCCAAAATATCCAATTACAACATAATTGATATAAATGATGGCCAGAACTACAAAAATAAGTCCAAAGCTGTAATAAAGAGGAATTTTCCTTTAAACAAATTTTCTGAAAGATTCATTAAATGTGCTGAAGAATAACTCTGCCACATTTAGACGTCTCCTTTCAAAACATGATAAAGAACTGAGTCATGTTTGAAAGCAAATCAGGTGTCATCAATTAATACTTTCGAGCATAGTTTTGTATTGTGAACCTTAGCCCCTGAACTACCACGGATCAGACAAAACACTTGGATAAGGTTAGTGAACCCAGCTTAGTTGAATTGCTGAGAATAACAGCAGAGCTGAAAAGCTGAGAGAAATGACTCAGGCCGCTGTCTACATTTAACAATCCCAGCCTCCTTTCCAGAGCTCTGGGTGAACTTTCGCTTGGGACACAGTGGGCATGTCCAGTTTTTCTTAATGGGCTGTTAAATATGTGTATGTAGTTTTGTGACACTACTTGCTGCATTTAAGAGATAGAGAAAACACAGCTAAGGGTGAGGTTAGAAGCCATGCAATGGTGTGTACATAGTAATTTGCACTAGGTGGTTGAGCCACAAGGATGCTCTGGCCAGCTGGGATTTATACCCTGCCACTGGTTCAATATCCAGCAAAACAAAGCAGGATTTCATTAAGGCAGCTTGTCAAAGGCACTAAAACCAAGCCACATTTTCTTTCCTCCACCACAAAAAAATCATGAATCTGACCATGTAGTGTGCAGTCAAGGCAATGAACTGCCAGTGAGACAGACAGCGAAGCCACTGTTTGATGGACCCTGGGTTGTAAATTGTTCACCACAAAGCAAAAACCAAACAAATCTGTGCAATAAACTTACAACTATAAAGAAAGCCAGGAGGCTAAATCAAGTTTAAACTAAGTGAATGCAGAACACCTGCATTTTAGGATAAAACTGGTTTTTGAGAACTCGTTACTGCACTTGTATAAGATGTCAATTACCTATTTTATGGCAATTTATGAACCAGCTTCAGAAAGTATTCAGACCCCTACACTTTTTGCACTCTTTATTGCATTGTATGTTTTGAAATTGATAAAAATTCAATTAGTGAAGCATGTTTAGAAAAAGCTTTACAAATGAATTAAAAATGAAAAAACCTGAAACCTCTCATTTACAGATGTATTCAGACTCTTAATGCAATACTTTGTACAAGCCCATTTTGCAGAGATTACAGCTTCCAGCTTTCTTGTGTAAGTCTCTACAAGCTTTGCAACCTGGCTATGGGCCGTTTATCCCATTTGTTCTAGCAGATCCCCTCAATCTCCATCGTTGTAGACAGTGTAAATTGATGGGTAAAAATGGCAGTGTGGATATTTTGTCAAGCCTCTGTTTTTGTGGTGACATTGTCTCCAACAAACAAATCTAAATTCTGCAAAGGTTGGCAGAGTGAGATAGGTTTGACTGCTGAGGCTGAGATATCAGATTTTTTAAAGGGATGCTTATTTGACTTAAATTTCTTTTGTGACAATTGATGTAATAATAATAATAATAATTTATTTGTTTATATAGCGCTTTACAACACCGAAGGGAGCTCAAAGTGCTTCACAACAGAGCATATAGAAATAAAAGCAGAACATGTTAAGACACATAAACAACAAAAAAGAAAAGTTAAAATTACGCAAATTTAAAAACTCTCTGTGAGCAACTCTAACACTCCTGCACAATAAAAATGAGTAAAAGTACAAAACAAACTAAGATTACAGAATATAAAATCATAAAGCCTGTAGGCACCAGTATAGCGCCACTGCTATAAATTAAGTGCCAAAAGCCAGTCTGAATAGGTGTGCCTTTAATTTAGACTTAAAAACCATTAACTCCATTATAGACCAAAGCTCAGGGGGCATATACGGCAAAAGAACGATCACCCCACTTTTTGTACCTTGCCTGCGGGACAACCAGAGACAAATGGTCAGAGGAACACAATGCTCTGACTGGGGTATGAATAGTTAAAAGATCAGACAAATAGGCTGGAGCAAGGCCATTAATGTCCTTGAACATGAACAGCAAAATTTTAAAATCAAGTTTAAACTGTACCAGAAGCCAGTGATAAGACTGGAGGACAAGGGTGATGTGAGCATACTTTGGGGTATTTGACAGTAGGCGAGCAGCCTCATTCTGTACTATTTGGAGCCTACGGAGGAGAGACCGACTAATTCCAGTGTAGAGGACATTGCAGCAATCAAGTCGTGAGCTAATGAAAGCATGAATGGCTTTTTCTAAGTCGACTTGAGAAGAAAAGGGCTTCACCTTTGCTAGGAGCCTCAGTTGAAAGAAGCTTATTTTGACCACAGAACTAATCTGCTTGTCAAATTTGAGGCTGCTATCAAATAACACTCCTAGGTTTTTCACAATTTGAGTGAATAAAGGGGCTGAAGCTCCTAGGCCAGGTGCGATGTGAGTGGGGTCTGGACTAAAGGTGATGTATTCAGTCTTCTCCTCATTCAAATAAAGGAAGTTCTGTGCGAGCCACTGTTTAATATTACCCAAACACCTGTGCAAGGGGGCTAGTGCATTGGCATCACTCTGCATCAACGGTAAGTAGATCTGCACATCATCAACATAAAAATGAAAGTGTATGTTATGCTTAGAAATAATTGAACCTAACGGTAGAATATGTAGTGAGAAAAGAATAGGGGCCAGGATTGAGCCTTGGGGAACACCCGAGGAAAGAGGGGCTATTGCAGAGGTAGAATTGTTGATCATAATTGGAAAGGTCCTATTGGTCAGAAAAGAAATAAACCATTTGAGTGCAGCACTGCTGTGAGATCTAAAAGCACTAGAACAACGGGACTCTTTGCATTGTACACCTTCAATAGCGTGGATTCAGTGCTGTGCCGGGACCTAAAGCCTGATTGAAATTTATCGACAACAGCATAAAGTTCAAGATGGGAATGTAACTGTGTGAGGACAATTTTCTCCAAAACCTTGGATAAAAAAGGTAAATGTGAGATTGGGTGAAAATTAGAAGGGAGTATGGAGTCGAGGTTAGGCTTCTTTAGAAGTGGCCTGACTACAGCGTGCTTAAGGGCCTGAGGCAGCTGTTGACCAATGTGACCAAGCAAGGTCCAATAGTGTCAGTAACCTCCTTCATTATCCTAGCAGGGAAGTATCCAGAGGGCAATAGGTGGAATTTAGCTGCTGCACTGATTTTTTTGAGTTGTGACAAAGAAATCGGCATAAAGTTCTCCAAGGCAAACTGTACAGGAAACCCAGTTGGAACAGCAGTTGTGGATGTGGGGATACTCTGCCTGATAGACAGAACTTTATCAATGAAGTACTGTTGGAACATACTGCAGTTATGTACAGACACCTCATTGAAGACAGTAGTGACAGGATTAATCACAAAATGTATAGTGTTAAGAACTCTAGGATGGTGGCTATTGTTAGAGATGATATTGGATAAATATTGAGCTTTAGCTTCTTTTATGGCTTTTTGACAAGTAGCAAGACTGTCCCTTAAGATGGCCAAGGAGACATGCAGTCCATCCTTCTTCCATTTATGCTTGGCCCACCTGCAGCATCTCCTCAAGGCACAGGTGGTATCATTTAGCCAAGGGTCAGATGTGCTCTTGGCAGACTTCTCCCTAAACGGGGCAATGGAGTCCAAGATCCAGGAGCATGTAGAGAGGAAAGCGTCCGGGCACAAAGGAGACTTTAGACCTTCTGAAAAGTGGAAGCCAGAGTCTAAAAAAGCAGCCGGTCTGTGAGCAACTATAATGTAGTGGTTAAAGCAAAGAGAATATAATCAGAATATAGTTAATAGTTAATAATAGGTCATGCACAACATGTAGTATGGAATAAACTCTGTTAGGGTGAGGTGAACAACTTTTTGTACCTTTGTACTAATCTCTGTAAGGAGTCCAGGCGCCAGGCTTCCAGTTGTTTAGTGCAGTTTGCAGGGGGTTCCCAAAAATAGAGAAGCAAGGGTGGATGCCAGGGTGGACAATGACAGGAAGTGAGAAATTGCAGTATAGTTAGCAACAGAGTTGATCAGGCGCGCGTGTGTGAACCGAGAAGAAAACTAGACCGGTGTCTGACGGCCTGACCTCCTCTGCAGAGACTCAGACTGACACAGGTGATCCTGTTTCTCGCCCTCTCAATCATAATTCAATAATATTGTTCAATAAATGATATTTGGCACTGCAGTGATTTTCCCTGTGTATTGATTCTCCCAATGACAATAACAGTCCTGCACAATAAAAATGAGTCAAAATACAAACAGAATAAGATTACAGAATATAAAATCAGATAGCCTGTAGGTACCTGTATAGCACCACTGCTAAAAGATTAAGTGCCAAAAGCCAGTCTGAATAGGTGTGCCTTTAATTTATACTTAAAAACAATTAACTCCATTACAGACCGAAGCTCAAGAGGCAAGGTATTCCAGAGCTTGGGGGCATATATGGCAAAAGAATAATCACCAGGGTATGAATAATTAAAAGATCAGACAAATAGGCTGGAGCAAGACCATTAATGGCCTTGAACACGAACAGCAAAATTTTAAAATCAATTCTCAACTGTACCGGAAGCCAGTGAAGAGACTGGAGAACAGGGGTGGTGTGAGCATACTTTGGGGTATTTGACAGTAGTCGAGCAGCCGCATTCTGTACTAGCTGGACCCTACAGAGGAGAGACTGACTAATTCCAGTGTAGAGGGGATTGCAGTAATCAAGTTGTGAGAGCATGAATGGCTTTTTCTAGGTCGACTCAAGATAAAAAGGGCTTCACCTCTGCTAAGAGCCTCAGTTGAAAAAAGCTTATTTTGACAACAGAACTAATCTACTTGTCAAATTTGAGGCTACTATCAAATAACACTCCTAGGTTTTTCACTGTTTGAGTGAATAAAGGAGCTGAAGCTCCTAGGCCGGGTGTGATGTGAGTGGGGTCCGCGCTAAAGGCGATGTATTCAGTCTTCCCCTAGTCTTCTCCTCATTCAAATAAAGGAAGTTCTGTGCGAGCCACTGTTTAATATTACCCAAACACCTGTGCAAGGGGGCTAGTGCATTGGCATCACTCTGCATCAACGGTAAGTAGATCTGCACATCATCAGCAAAAAAATGAAAGTGTATGTTATGCTTAGAAATAATTGAACCTAACGGTAGAATATGTAGTGAGAAAAGAATAGGGGCCAGGATTGAGCCTTGGGGAACACCCGAAAAAGAATAGGCGCTGTAAAATTTGAGTCTTATAGGTTCTAGTTACTTTTCAGTTCCTCATTGTCTTTGTTGATCATAATTGGAAAGGTCCTATTGGTCAGAAAAGAAATAAACCATTTGAGTGCAGCACTGCTGTGAGATCTAAAAGCACTAGAACAACGGGACTCTTTGCATTGTACACCTTCAATAGCGTGGATTCAGTGCTGTGCCGGGACCTAAAGCCTGATTGAAATTTATCGACAACAGCATAAAGTTCAAGATGGGAATGTAACTGTGTGAGGACAATTTTCTCCAAAACCTTGGATAAAAAAGGTAAATGTGAGATTGGGTGAAAATTAGAAGGGAGTATGGAGTCGAGGTTAGGCTTCTTTAGAAGTGGCCTGACTACAGCGTGCTTAAGGGCCTGAGGCAGCTGTTGACCAATGTGACCAAGCAAGGTCCAATAGTGTCAGTAACCTCCTTCATTATCCTAGCAGGGAAGTATCCAGAGGGCAATAGGTGGAATTTAGCTGCTGCACTGATTTTTTTGAGTTGTGACAAAGAAATCGGCATAAAGTTCTCCAAGGCAAACTGTACAGGAAACCCAGTTGGAACAGCAGTTGTGGATGTGGGGATACTCTGCCTGATAGACAGAACTTTATCAATGAAGTACTGTTGGAACATACTGCAGTTATGTACAGACACCTCATTGAAGACAGTAGTGACAGGATTAATCACAAAATGTATAGTGTTAAGAACTCTAGGATGGTGGCTATTGTTAGAGATGATATTGGATAAATATTGAGCTTTAGCTTCTTTTATGGCTTTTTGACAAGTAGCAAGACTGTCCCTTAAGATGGCCAAGGAGACATGCAGTCCATCCTTCTTCCATTTATGCTTGGCCCACCTGCAGCATCTCCTCAAGGCACAGGTGGTATCATTTAGCCAAGGGTCAGATGTGCTCTTGGCAGACTTCTCCCTAAACGGGGCAATGGAGTCCAAGATCCAGGAGCATGTAGAGAGGAAAGCGTCCGGGCACAAAGGAGACTTTAGACCTTCTGAAAAGTGGAAGCCAGAGTCTAAAAAAGCAGCAGCGAAGTCAATGGGCATTGAAGGAGTAATGGTCCCGCGGCGATGACGTAAGGCAGTGGGCCTGAGTGCAGGAGGAGGCACTCAGACCTCAAACCGGATAGAAAAATGGTCAGAGATCACCAAGTCTGATACATCCCTGACACACACAGGCAGTCCACATGAGATGACCAGATCCAGTATGCGTCCTTGTCATGTAGTATTTGTCTAATAAATTGTTTCTGGATATACTTTTAATGGTACAGGGCAGTGACCACAGTCACTTTAAAACACCCTAAGGAAGATGTAATGTAGCTACCACCTGCCTGATGAAAGGATAGTATCTAATCTAGAATTACAGTTAAAAGTGTCTTCTAATCAGGTTGTAAAGCATGGTGCATTTCCTTGTGATTTAGTTTTTCTTTCAGTTCTCTAACAGCAAAACTTGTCAAACTTGAAATTTATGGAGTCAAACTTGAAATTAAATAAATGATGGTGTAAAAAGAAAGATGAATGTGACTGTGAGGCAATGAATTTTGAGAGATTAGTTCCTGGAGAACATTTCTTCCAGGATGTCATGTGGCTGACAGTAAACAGTACTTAATGTAACGTGCCAGCAGATTTGAGCACACCCAAATTGAAACTTGAATCATTTGTAGGTCCTTGTACAGTTTCTTTATGTTTTCAACAAGATTCTCTTGTGGAAAATGGTTTCTACTGAAAGGATGGACATGATCCCAGTTGTATTCAGCTACATTGAGGAGAATATTTTAAGCGAGAAGGGCAATGTGTGGCATACATTTGAAATACTGGTATTATGATAAGCTGATTAATCTAAGTTGACTTCTAAAAATGAAATACCTTTTTTTAAATTGTCCTTATTGCATAAAATACATTATCTGCAATTAAGCCAGTGAGTTTTATGAGCTGATTTACTTACTGTTATGATTAGAAGGCTCATTAGCAAAGGTTTGTGTCTGTTTGTGTAAATCTCGCTCAGTTGTCTTTAGCCCAGGGATTCATAAAAACTCCCTGTTCCTCAAGTGCCATTAAATTTTGGACACTGGAATTCAAGTTGTCTCAGCTGTTTCTCTGCATCAATACACTTATGTTCCCCTTGCCTCTGAGTTTTTATACTAGACTGGGGATTGTGGGAGAGCGTTGTGTTTTTTCACAGCACACTGCTGGTGAGAGTATCTGTGCTATGATTGTAAATTAGGCTCTTTGAAAGCATGCTTGCTGTTTTTAGTCTAGTGGTGAGGAGCCATCATGTTTTTGAAGTCCTTTTGATATAATTACCATACTCTAGCAGAAGTCAGTGGGTTTAATTTGACACTGGGTTGATTGTATATGGCCCTAGTGTTTAAAAAAAAAAACAGTCTCATCAGTCATTCACTCATGTGCTCCCTGCTGCCACACTTAGCAACTTGCCATCCTGCCTAGCTGCTTTTATATGGAAGTGGCAAGTGGTTTTTATGTTAAAATTTTTTTTTGAGATGACAAACTTAAATCTTTGGGGTTTTTGTATTGTTCTGTGGTGTGGTGTACGACAAACATACTCTCAGAATGGTTACAGTAATTTTCCCCAAATCAATGAAAGGATCATGAATCACAGCAAGCTATAGTGAGAGATTAAGAAAATGGTGTGTCACACTGAAAAGTCACTGGTACAGTTTTGAAAAAGACAGTAAATGTAGTACAGTCAGTTGCAGAGTACCTTGTTCCAGACATAGTTTGCATTCTAATTCTATAATAGTGCAGGGTGTTTTGTATTATGATTGACAAAGTGTCAAAAAGCTGTACCACACACACAGGACACACACATTTTGGCTGCTGACTTGCATCCATCAGCTAGCAGATAAGTCACCTGCAGTTTAAGAGTTGAGGAAGCTGATAAGTCGTGAAGGCTGGCAGTATGTCTGCTGATTAGCCTGGCATCAGTTAGCGCTGTGCCGTCAGGGACTTTTCTGCCATGCCAAAGCTAGCATCACATAAATAACAGAGCAAAGGGAGCTAAAGATAGCAGCAATGGGGAGATGAAGATCTGCCCTACCATGCAGACATAACAGCAGAACAAACAGGGGCCAAGAGGCTACATATCAATCAGTGCAGCATCATGAAAGGGATACACTCAAGTGTCACATACCTGAGTATGTACGGACAGGTGTGTGTGTGTGTGTCTTTATTACATTGTGTGGGCCATTGTGTGTGGTGTCTGGGGGTATTTTGTGCTATCGTTGTGGGACCTTTTTGTTTTGAGAACAATCTCTCCAGTCCTTATAGCTTTAAAGGGCTAAGGGTAAGGGGCTGTGCATTATGTAAATGAGTGTTCTCACAGTTATAATAAGATACAACTGTGTGTGTGTGTGTGTGTGTGTGTGTGTGTGTGTGTGTGTGTGTGTGTGTGTGTGTGTGTATGGGTGTGCGTATGTGCCTGTGTTGGGAGCACTACCATACTGCTTTCTGCAAAGGTGTACCCTGCCTCTCACTGTCAAGACTGATTTTTCATTGTAACTGACACATGAAAGATGCAAGATGACCTCACACAGAATGGGCAGGCTGAAAATAAAAACTGCAATAATGAGATAGCTCTCATCAGATCTCCCCTGAACATGTACAATATGCATACTCTGCTTTACCCTATCTTTATTTGCTGATAGAATTTTAACCAAGTGCCTTTTTGAGAAATAATACAAACCAGAGTGGAGAGAAACCTCTTGCTGTCAATACACCACATCTTCCCCTCACTCTTTTATCTTCTAGGGATATAATTTCAAGGTTCCACCCTCAAAAAGAAGTCAGTGCTGATTGTACAGGCACCTTTGTGCTGCCTATTTCCTAGTATGTCGCTTACAGAATATAAAACACAGGTGGATGGCTGAAAGATGAGTGGACATTTTAGCAGCAACTGTAGAGCTAGTGTGATACTGTAGGGCTGCAGATAGTCTGTTATCTCTTAAGGACATAGACATGTAAAGATGCTGAACAAGATCACAGAGAGAGCTTTACATTGGTTTCAATGCCCCATTGTTAGTTGAATATAGTTTTAATACTTTTTGTTGTTGATTTTTAAACGGTTTATTGGGCAGGTGTAAAGTGTAAAGTGTAAAGTGATCTGAGAGGCAGCTCTAAAGCTGAAGAAATTTCTTCCTATTTTGGTCATATTACTCTCACTTTTATTTTATCCTGCAATGAAATTCATTTGTTTATTATTTAAGAAGAAACTAATAGCTTTACGCAACAAAGAAAGTCACTTTCGGCTTTTCCCATTTAGGGGTCACAACAGCGAATCGTCAAACTGATGACTCAAGTTGACATTTGGCACGTGTTTTACGCCGGATGGCCTTCCTGAAGCAACCCTGATTCAAACCCGGGCCACAGTAGCGACAGCGCTGCGCCTTAACTACTAGCCTACCAGGGATGGCTAATCACTTTACGCAACACCTTTTAAAAATAGGGCATTTTGTTCAGAATTTGTATTAAGAATTTTGCCATACATGTAGGCAGCATGGTCTACAATAAGCTACAGCTATAATATACATTTGCTGCCTTTCCACTATCAGAACCTAATAAGCGGTATTGCTCCATACCTCCTCATAACCTGCTGGGTTGACATGGACCGTCCTGCTTTGTTTTCCCACTGTAACTTCTCTGTGCAGGTCTTTGTTTAGAGGAGGGAGGACCCATGAGGTGTACAGGTCCTCCATGGAGGGAAGGCTGGCACACATGGTTCTTTCTGCAGTCCTGACTATCTACTGGAGTCTGTTGCTGTCCTGTCCAGTTACTGACCCAAACCAGATAGTAATGGAGGTGCAGAGAACAGACTCGATGATTCCTCTGTAGAACTGTATCAGCAGCTCCTGGGGCAGGTTGAACTTCCTGAGCTGGTGCAGGAAGTACATCCTCTGGTGTTCCTTCTTGGTGCTGTTGTTGGACATCCACTTCAGGTGTGGCTACACCACAGGGTCAGTTGTTTGACTTCCTATTTGTATGTACAACCCCAAATCAGAAAAAGTTGGGACTGATGTAAAATCAGAATTAAAACTGAAAACATCCATCCATCCATCCATTTTCTTCCGCTTATCCGGGGCCGGGTCGCGGGGGCAGCAGTCTAAGCAAAGATGCCCAGACCTCCCTCTCTCCAGACACTTCCTCCAGCTCCTCCCGGTGGGACATGCCTGGAACACCTTCCTAGGAAGGCGCCCAGGAGGCATCCGAAAGAGATGCCCGAGCCACCTCAGCTGGCTCCTCTCGATGTGGAGGAGCAGCGGTTCTACTCTGAGCTCCTCCCGGGTGACCGAGCTCCTCACCCTATCTCTAAGGGTGCGCCCGGCCACCCTGCGGAGAAAGCTCATTTCGGCCGCCTGTATCCGGGATCTTGCCCTTTCGGTCATAACCCAAAGTTCATGAAAACAGTGATGGGTAAATCATCTGTGTCCTGTATTACATTGAAAAGAACACAACAGCTCATTATTTGATGTGTCCATGCAAATTGAACTGATGAAAACTGTTGCATGAGAAGTGAAACATCTTCTACCTAAAACCAAGTCCAGATGATTTTTTTCTAAATTTTTTCAACATTATTTGATGTGATACCTCATCAATTTTATTCTTTGTTCAGAATAAACACTCGCTTCAATTCTGATGCTGTAACACATTCCAAAAAAATTTCAGGGCCAGTAATGAGGTAAAAAAAAAAATGAAATGATGATTCCATTTGAAACAGGTGATATCAACAGGTGACTGCATCATGATTTGGTACAACAGTGGCATCCAGGAAAGGCCGAGCCCCTTAGGAGCAAAGATGGACCAAGGACCACCTGTTTGCCAACAAATGTGTGAGAAAATTATCGAAATGTTTAACAATGTTCCTCAAAGAAAGACAGGAAGGGATTTGGATGTGTCATCCTCTATGGTGCAGAACATGATTTAAAAAATTCAAGGAATCTGGAGGGATTTCAGTGTGTAAAGGGCCGAGCTTAAGCTGGATGACTGAGCTCTCTGATCCCTCAGATGGCACTGCATCAAGAGTCTTCACAGGTTGAACTTACTGAGCTGGTGCAGGAAGTGGTGCTCATGTTGGATGTCCACTTCAGGTCCTGGGATCAGGAACTTGAAGCACAACTTGAAGCTGAGTATGGTGAAGGGGGTGGGGTGGGAGGGCTCCTTCTGAAGTCCACTGTCACCTCCATTGTTTTGAGTATGTTTAGCTCCAGGTTGTTGCAACCACACCACATGCTCAGCTGTGTCTTGTTCGTACGCCCATCATGGATGAGCCCAATGGCCACTGTGTCTTCTGCAAACTTCAGGAATCTAACTGAGGGGTCCCATGAGGTGCAGTCATTTGTGTAGAGGGAAAACAGCAGTGGGGAGAGTACAAGTCCCTGGTGGCTGCCTGCGCTGACCCTCCAGGGGCTGGATGTGGTTTTCCCCAGCCTCACCTGTAATCCACTAACAGGTGGGGGCAGGTACAGTGAGGTGGGTCAGTTCGGAGTGGAGGATGTCCAGGATGATGGTGTTGAATGCTGAGGTGAAGTCCACAAAGAGGGCCTGTGCATAGGTCTCTGGGGAGTTGAGGTGTTGCTACAGTGCAGTGTTGGGTGGCCTGCATCATCCCCTGACCTGTTTGCCGTTAGGCAAACTGCAGGGGGTCCAGCAGTGGGCCTGTGATGTCCTTCAGGTGCCCGACACCAGTCTCTCAAAGCACTTCATGACCACAGACATCAGGGTGACAGGTCTGTAGTCATTCAGTCCATTGATGCAGGGTTTCTTGGGAATTGGGATGATGTTGGAGCATTAGAAGCAGGAGGGGACTTCACACAGCTCCAGAGATTTGTTGAAGATCTGTGTGAAGATGGATCCCAGCTGGTCCGCACAAGCACTTTATGAGCAGTTTATCAAACAGCTGCTGAACGCGCAAAATACAGACTTGCTGAAATGTGACATCTTTACCGCTTTGCTGCTGGACCACCCACTGAAGTCCCTGTTTTGCCTCTAATCTATTATAAGCAATTCTTTACACAGTGTTCTTGCTATTAGGTTTGAAGAGCTAACATCAAGGCTGATGACTCTACATACACGCACCCACTCTCCCCTAGGGTTCCTGGAACATGATTTTAGTGATACCTCTTGAAGGGTGCCTATGGCAAGCCATTTTTTACACTAAATAGGTGGACAGGATTTAAATTTAAGATACTTATCTGCAGTGAATGTATAAATAGTCAACACTATCATTTAAAATATCTGCAGTTACATTTTGACTAGTAAATGTTCCTCATTGACTTGAGTGGGGAAAACTAATTTAAGGTACTGTATCTATACTTAAATTTCTAGAATCCAGAATGTGAATTCCAGATATCTGTAATTACATTCTGACTAGTCAAAATTCAGATTAAAGTTATCTTCAATGGGATTCTGACTAGTCATAATTCCAGTTACAGATATCTTTATTGTGGCACATTATCTTTTTGGATGTCTCAAACTAAGTTTTGAGTAGTCATAATAGCTTTTAAGATACCTTTACAAGATATCCATAATATCTAGTGTATCTAGCTTAATTTACATCTGTACATAGGCATGCTTAGCATATTACAATGCCTGTGTTGTAATACAATGGTTTGTAAAGACGGGGCCTACAACCTTCTTTCCCCCATTGTGGGATTAATTGTGTGAGTAATATTCAATTGTTCTTGATTTCCTGGTTGTTTAGTCTCTACTGCTGTTCCTGATTCTCTCCAATGCTGCTTTGCCCTGTTTTTAGGTGCCTTTGATTTGCTTATTTGTGCTGTGTAAAATGTAACGTTCTGATGACGCTACTTTTATAATCCTTGTGCATATCAGTCCTAATGCTTTGTTGCCTTTATGTAACTTTTTATTTTAAGACTAAGTGTTCTTTGTTACTACGTACTTACGTACGCACGCATGCGCCGCGCGGAGTGACAGCAAGTTACAGCAGCTGTGTCCTCGTTTTGTTCTTTTCCATGCTTCTATGAAGTTCTGTTCTTATGTGTCTGTTCTTATGGTGGTGACTGTTCTTATGGTGTTATGTTGGTTGTTCTCTATTGCTGCTGTAACACAGAAATTTCCCCACTGTGGGATCAATAAAGTACCTACTCTACTGAGATGACCACCTGGCCCGTTTAGCATATGTCCTGCTTTAGTCTACACAGATAGGGGGTCTGCAGCTCAGACAACCCATTGTTCAGTTTTCATTAATCAGCTGCCGCTTGAATACCACAACACACACACACCTGGTTTCTATCACATTCCAGCAAGCAGACACAGGCAGGGGTTGACCTGCTCATGCCAAATGGCCAATAAGATTACGAAGTGTGAAATGTTGTACCTCTGTCCAGGGTGGACCTAGCCCAAGAAGATAAATGTAATGAGAAAATGTAATTCATGGTTCAGAGAACGGATTTTCTGCGGGAGCTCTGCCTCTCTGACCCCAGCGCTGTAAGACTTCACCTGTGCCCAGACTTTGAGTAAACTTCCTGTTGATTTTATACAGTCCTCTCCTGTCTTCACTTCTCGCGCTTTCAATAAAAGAACTTGGGTAAAATCTAACATCTTTGATACATAGTGTATACCTGTGTAGCAAAGCTAGCATTAGCATTATCATAAATTAGAAAGAAAGAAAATTATACCTTAACTACCTTCACAATCAAATAGGTAATATTAAAAAAAGTACAGTCTGTCAAGTTTGGACAGAGATGCCAGTGAAATAATTATCTGTTTAACATCATCCATTCATATCTAACATAGCTGCTCTACACTTTGTGAACCCCATGATTTTTGCTGACCAGTGGATGTCAGGATAACACAGGAGGGGCAAGGGATGTTGTCTGAGGTTATTTCGGATATCTAAAATGGAATTGTGACTAGTCAGAATGCAATTGTAGGTATCTAAAATTATAGTTTTAACCAGACAAATTGTAAATTTGATGAGTCAAACGCAAATGTAGATATCTGAATTGCAATTTTGGATAGTCACTAGATAGACAAAATATAGTTTTGCAAATATGTCATATAAATTCTGTTAATGAATGTTAAAACAGTGCAGTGACATCAGTTAGGTTATTTCAGATATCCAAAAAGGAATTGTTACCAATCAAAATGTCTAAAATTCTCATTCTTACTGGTCAGGATTCAATTATAGAAATCTTGAATTATCATTTTGAATAGTCACTTTGCAACTTCAACTAGTCAAAATACTGTTTTGGATATCCAAAATGCAATTATGGATATTCAAGTGAAACCTTTTAAATGTTAAAACCGCCTGCCATAGATGCCCAAATGTAGCTCCCAGAACTCACATCCAAAATGGGCGCACAGCAGTGGAACGCATGTGATGTGCATCACTTGGCTAGACATGTATTGGCAAGTTCCTATAATGGAAAACCCCCTGTTGTCTGGAGGTGGTGGAAGTGTTCCAGTTGCAACAGGAATTACTGTATTTCCCAGTGGGTGTGACCAGGGTATAAATTTCACGACGGGCATGGCTAACCGTAATGCCCTGTACCTGTATCTGTCGGAGTTACACAGCCACAATGGCCGGTTTGCCATCATCACATCCGTCAGATCTGAGTGATCTCTGTAAATGATCGTTCATGTTCAGTCACACATGTAGGTGTGTGTTTATATATGCATTAAGGAGAACGGTGTTTAATAAAGCTGTTCACCGCTCCTCATATCAGTGGTTTATGTAAGTTGACAGAATATGTGGTAGAATTTAAGGTTATTCAGGCTTTAATGATGCTTGACAACATTAACATTTTTACGAACTGTTTACTGGTGAACTTCTGTGCCTTACGCTCGCTACATCTATGTGCTATTTCTAGGTCAGAGTGTGCATCAATCAAGCTAGTGGTGCTACAATAAAGTTTCCTTTAGTTTTACTGGATAAACAGATAAACAAAAGGATGTAATATTTGGCTCTGTCTGTAAAATGCAAGAAAACTCAGAGGCTGTAAAACATGACATGTAGTGTTGAAATGTATCGTGTTTTCTCTGCTATTTGAAAAACTGTATATGCTAAATAAGCACTATTATTGACAATACTGACAACCAAGTGAAAACCTCAACAGGCAGCCATTATGCATTTATTTTTAGTTTTAACAGCTGCTAGAAGTGATGTTGGTCATTCAGTCATCATGATGCCAGAAGAATATAATTATTGCACCCGTTAGAGGAATTAAGAGAAAGTAGGAGTCCTTTCCTCTGTTTTTTCCTTAATACAGCCATGATTCTTCTTACCTGTGATCTTAGATGACATCAGCAAAGAGCAACAAGAGATTAGTTTGCCTTTGAGTCTAAATGTGCACAAATAACACAGTTTACTGTCCAAATTATAATAAAGGTGCATAGTAACAGTGACAGTTACTACTGCATATTTGCCTTTAACCATTGTAAAAGCAACTGCACTTCACTCAAAAATGTAGGAAATCAAAGGCCAAATTGCCTTGCACTTCAAATTATGAAATGTTTGGCCTGGTGGTGGCAGGTCTACGTCTGTAGTTCTCTGGCCTGAAAGTGGGACGTTGACAAGTGTAGAACAAAGGATTTAATAGCAGCTCCACTTTATGGGGGGCCTGCAGTCTGCTGAATGTAAATGAGTAAATTTGTCAGTTAAAAACCACTTCCATTTGATGCTTAGATAATGCAAAGCAGATTAATTTGAACATTACAATGTATTTTTATAGCTCACCAAAAAAGTGTGATACAAGTGTAGATATAGTGAAGCTATAGTACATTGTAATTGTTCTTTTCCTAATGTACATTACCATCAATCCTCCCACACTCATATATATGTTTATATTCACATAATCATGCAGCTTTTTATTCAGATTTATTTGTTCACAATCCTTAATCCTTGGCGCATAATGACGGTTAATCTTTTTTCTATTTCATTTGCCATGCTTTTTTTCTCAATCTTTTTGAATGTTTTTCTCTCATCCTTGTCTTCAGCTGCTTTTCACTTGTAATAATCCAGTGTATCTGAGCAAGAAGGAACCACTGCAGGCCGCCTACTGATAACCTTGTCAAACAACCCAGCGCCCCTAACTGTCAGCTCTCCCAGGGGTTCTGCTCCTCTGCTAATGGAGACCAACTCTGGCTCTGCCAGAGGAGGAGGTTTGTCAAAACACTGATTATCTTCTTATAACAAATACAGTACAAAAACAGTTCGAAAACACAGTTTTAATGGGTTCAGAAGGAAGCATTACACTATGTAAGAATATTGTCCATATGAATGGCAAAAACGTATACTATGTGTATTTCTCCTAATAACAATCTGAGAATTATCTGGCCCTCAGCGCTTTCAATAAAAATAATAATTAAAAATGCAGTCACAAAAATGATCATCACAAGAATATTTCAGATAAATTAAATATATTCATACTATTAGTCTAATTTCTGGAATAAGTACAATGGTTTAAGTGTCAAATACAGATATTAAATAATAATAACTATGTTTAAATAATAATAATAATAAGAATAATCACCTTTATTGGCCAAGTATGTTACACACAAGGAATTTGTTTCCGGTACAGAACTGAGGCAGCCACAGTAGTCCAGCCTGGAAGTAACAAATGCATGGACCAGTTTTTCAGCATCACTTTGAGACAGGATGTTCCTCATTTTGGTGATATTGTGTAGGTGAAATAACTCAATTCTAGAGACTTGGTTTATGTGTGATTTAAAGGACATATCCTGGTCAAAAATGACTCCAAGGTTCCTAACAGTTGTAATGGAGGCCAGGGCTATGTCATCTAGAGTAAATATATGGTTAGACAGCAGATTTTTAAGGTTTTCAGGCCCAAGTACAATAACTTCAGTTTTGTCAGAGTTTAGAAGTAAAGAGGTACAGGTCATCCAGGCCTTTGTCTTTAAGACATGCTTGAAGTTTGACCAGCTGATCTGATTCATCTGGGTTCATAGATGAATATAACTCATCTGCATAGCAATGGAAATTTATGTGGTGTTTCCTGATAATATTGCCTAAAGGGAGCATGTACAAAGTGAACAGAATTGGACCTAACTCAGAGCCCTGTGGAACGCCATGACTAACTTCAGTCTGCATGGAAGATTGATTATTAACATGAACTAATTGGAATCTTTCTGATAAATAAGATTTGAACCAACTTAGTGCAGTTCCTTTAATCCCAATAACATGTTCAAGTCTCTGCAGCAAGATGCTGTGATCAATGGTGTCAAAAGCAGCACTGAGATCTAAGAGGACAAGTATGGAGACAAGTCCTTTATCTGAGGCTAGGAGAACATCATTGGTGACTTTCACCAATGTAATTTCAGTACTATGACAGACTCTAAAACCAGACTGAAAATCCTTAAACAGATCATTCTTTTGCAGGTGGTCACATAACTGCTTTGCAACAGCTTTTTCAAGGATTTTAGAAATAAATGGGAGATTGAATATCGGTCTATAATTAATTGGAACACCTGGGTCAAGTGTAGGCTCCGTGTGCCCACCATGTTCAAGCAGGCTTGATCCAGCAATACAGTATGTCCTTGAAAATGTTATTCATAACACTGATGATGGTGGCAGTTTACTTCAGATTGACAAGAATGAAGTGCTCTTTTATATCTGTAAAGGCTGCTTTAAATCAATAATTCAAAACAATCTCCTGTTGCGATTAATAACTGCATCTGCATCAGTGGTAGAGGATGTTTTAGGGATATTACAGCATATGATTTCACACTTCAGTTTACAAATGTAAAACATCCTGAATATGAAATTTAAAAAAGCTTAATAATCATTAGCACATTTTCAGGACTCATTATTACTTAAAAAAAGTGAAATTATATACGTGTATTTTTAGGAATTTAGACTTTTCACCGCTCCATCATTTTGTCTTCACTCACTTCTTATTCTCACCATCTAAGGGGTGTGACAGCTCAGCAAGCTAAGCTGGGTGCTATGGTCTCCACTAAGCCATGAGTGGAGCTTGTTCTTTTCTACGTTACATTATGTGGTCCCACCTTTTTTCTCTCAACTTTCCCATTTTTCTCTTTCATTCACTTTGACCACATACAGCAAAAAATGGCAGCAGAGGTCATGCAGAGGTCCTGAACCTTAAGCCTGATCTTCTAAAGCCAGTGTAAATCATCAATATATAAATTAATTATTAAACTTAGGTTAAATTATTTATACTGCTATCTCTGTCTGGGTTTTCATGGCTGAAAGGTCTCCCCCTACTTTGAGTTTGTAGAGCAAAAGCATGACAAAAACATTAGAACATGTTTTCACTCACAATTTACTTTAAAAATGACAACTTTTTTAGGAGAATCCATCTCAGGTTTTAAAGATGTACTGTAGTGAGAGCACTACATTTTTGTCACTCAAACATCATAGTGAGTAAGTTATCCCATCAGGGTTAGAAACAAACTCAGTGATATGGATAGAGGCAAAATCACAAAAATATTTATTTACCTATAGTGCACAGCTGTATGGCATTGCATTGTTATTGTTGTCTTATTTGGCTGACAACTAGGTACTCCCAAGAGTCCCTTTGGGTGAAAATGAGGTGATGATCTGGGGTGTTTTTATGTTGCTTCTCCAAATCATCTCTGCAGCATAACACTATTATGAATGACTTCTGTTAGTATAAACTGGAAAAGAAGAAAAGGTGCTTTCAGCTGTGAAATTATCAACATTTCATAGCCAAATACTTAATCATCTGTCTATTTTTCATTACATGAATAAATGTATTTTTCTTTTTAGGTCTCCTCTTTAGCTCCTTCATCACTGTCTCCATTGTGGCTTATAGGTAGCACAGTAATCTACTGCCTGAACAGGTTCTGAGTCATTGCCAGTGGTGATGGCCATGACAGATAGAATAAAACAGGTTTCATCAATACAGCACATCAATATGTTCAAAAGTATAAAAAAAACAACAAAAAAACAAAACTCAATATTCAGTTGAATGGCCAGAACTGAACTGGGCTCACCTCCATTTTCCCAAACAAAAAAGTCACCAAAAGCTAAAAATGTGTGTAGATTTTTTGTAAAATGTGTCCTTTTTTAGGGATCAAGTAATGCTTCAACTTCCATCTTTTCTGCAGCAGTGGAAGTAAATGAGACCTTGAAAACCTACACAAATAATTCATACAGGTGTCCCGACTTTTGATGATGACTTACAACAATGAATTCTAGCTGTGCAAAGGCAGTGTGGGCATTACTATGCCCTCTGAAGCATCATCTCGGAGAAGGCCATTAACAAAGGAAGTCAGACCTTTTCAGTGTTTCACCTTACTGTATATGGAACTGCAGCACAGTGTCCAGACTTTCCAGATGAAGAGTGAAAGCAAAGCCACCTACAGGTGCAACACATCTGTGGGAACTTCTGCAATAGTGCTGTCTATCCCAACTATGTTTGATTTCAGTTGTAGAAAGAATGATAAAAGTGTGTTCAGCTGATGAATTACACTACTAACCACTGGCAAAATGGAGGTGACACCAAACCTTTGAAAGGTATATACAGTGGCAAGAACAAGTATGTGAACCTTTTGGAATTTCATGGTTTTCTGCATTAATTTGTCATAAAACGTGATCTGATCTTCATCTAAATCAAGAGTACTGACAAATATAATGTGCCTAATACAACAACACAAAAAAGATTCTGATCTTTCATGTCTTTATTGAGGATACTCATTCAACATTTAAAATGGTAGTGGAAAAAGTAAGTGAACCCCTGGAAGTAATAACTGGTTGCCCAGAACTGCGTCATATTCTTTGGTTTTCTTCGGTGTTTGGCTCTCTTCAAGTCATTCCATAGCATCTCTATTGGGTTGAGGTCTGAGCTCTGACTTGGCCACTCCAAAAGGTGGATTTAGTCTTTCTAAAGACGTTCTGATGTGGACTTACTCCGGTTTTTTGGGTCATTTTCCTGTTGCATCACCCAACTTCTACAGTTTCAGCTGATGTACAGACATTCTCACATTATCCTGAAGAATTTTTTGATACACTTGGGAATTCGTCTTCCCCTCAGTAACTGCCACCTGGCCAGGCCCTGATGCAGCAAAGCAGGCCCAAATCATGTTTCCTCCACCATACTTTACGGTCGGGATGATGTTTTCATAATGATATACAGTGCCCTTTTTACGCCAGATGTAGTGCTGCGTGTTCTTTCCAAATAGTTCAGTCTTAGTTTCACCAGTCCACAAAACATTTTGCCAGTACCACTGTGGAGTGTCAATGTGTTCTTTTGCAAACTTCAGGGGTGCAGCAGTGTTTTTTTTTTACTAAGCAGCGGCTTCCTTCGTGGTGTCCTGCCCTAGAAACCGGATGATGTTTTCATAATGATATACAGTGCCCTTTTTACGCCAGATGTAGTGCTGCGTGTTCTTTCCAAATAGTTCAGTCTTAGTTTCACCAGTCCACAAAACATTTTGCCAGTACCACTGTGGAGTGTCAATGTGTTCTTTTGCAAACTTCAGGGGTGCAGCAGTGTTTTTTTTTTACTAAGCAGCGGCTTCCTTCGTGGTGTGCTGCCCTAGAAGAAACCCTGCTTTTTCAATGTTTTACGTACTGTAGACTCATGAACATAGATGTTATCCAGTTCCAATGATGCCTTCAAATCTTTGGCTGTCACTCGAGGTTGTTTCTTTGCCTCATTGATGAGTCTTCGTTGTGCTCTTGGGGTCATTTTGACTGGGCCCCCACTTCTTGGTAGAGTAGCCACTGTCCCAAAGTGTCTCCATTTGTAGATTGCTTGCCTAACTGTAGACTTGTGAATTTTTAAAGTCTCTGAAATCACTTTAACCCTTTCCAGCTTTATGTAAATCAACAATTCTTTATCATGTATCTTCTGAAAGCTCTTTTTGGCAAAGCATGGCCCACATACGCATATTCTTCTTGTGTGGAGCAAACTCAAAAGGTTTGAGTGGTTTATATCAGTCAAAGTAGCTGTAGTCCACACCTCCAAACTCATTTTCTTAACTAGACTCCAGGTATGCTAACACCTGACTCCAATTAGCTTGTTTGAGGTCATTAACTCAAGGGTTCACATAGTTTTTCCACTAGCACTAAGAGGTTTTTATGGTTGCTCTCAATAAAGACATGAAAGATCAGAATTTTTTTGTGTTGTTATATTAGGCACATTATATTCGTCAGTACTCTTGACTTTGATGAAGATCAGATCACATTTTATGACAAATTAATGCAGAAAACCAAAAAGGTTCACTTGCTTTTTCTTTCCACTGTATGTACATAGCTTTAGCTACAGGAGACTGATTCATGAATAATCATTTCTCGTACTGTGATTGATCACACTGATGCAACATTTATGTCATAGTTATTGATCATATCAGGCAGACGTTGAGGTTACAATGTGAGTTCTGTAAAATAACTTATCTGTTTGATTTCATGTCCTGCTGCCACCAACGTTTTGTCTCCGTCAGTTTACAGCTGAATATATTAATGCATCAATGCAGTGTATGATTCCAGCACTTCATCATCCATTAAAAAATCCAAGTCTGCCAAACAAATGAATCTGTGGATTACACTGAATAAAATGTAAGTGTTAACTTCATGTTTCCCAACTAAGCTCTTTCACTTCAGCTCTTTTTTCTTTTTTAAGATAGATGTGCAGTTATGGTGCACTGGCACCACTTTAATTACATATAAAGTGGAACTGACTTCTGTACTACGCAACATAATATAACTAAACTTGTGTTTCTTAACTTTTTTTGAAGCTCCACAATCAGCAATTAAAAAGGGTGCATGCTCATAGGCTAAACTGGCTACTGTCATCATCCTTTCTACAGTTACTTGTAATGCTGTAGGGGAAATGTTCAGCCTCCAAGTCAAGAAGAAATTAACATTCGTGAGCATGCTATATTTTGACAAGTTTGTGTTCTGTTGGTTCAACAGGTGCTTATTAATGTGTTCATGCACATTCCATTACTGGCAAATTTTGTTTTGTGTATTACGTATTGTCATCATGGGTGTACCTCCTCCTTTCTATTCTACTGTGATTGCGTCTACTCCCTTCAGTCACCCTTGACGAACATAGAGAGCAGAGTTTGCACCAAGCTGTACTTTCGTCAGGGGGGATCCACTTAGTAGGCTAAACTAAGTCAGTGACACCTTGACTTTCTTCCAAATAACGCACATTTCATTCATAATATTATAAACACAGACCTATAATTTGCACATTTTTGTTTTTTCCAAACTGTGTGAAATGGCTAATAAAAATAGGTAATACAAGGTGAATTGGTTTAGTCTTGACTTCTAGTCATGAGTGACAGTGTTGGGGGATGGGAAAACTGTGGATTGTCAATTGCAAAAAAAAAAAAACAGAGCGATGGACAGAAAAAGCTGTCAGGCGCCCAATTTAGGAAAAAGAGAAAAGAAGAAGAGGAGAAATGAGCAAAGGATAAAGGTATGCAACCAGAATAGTTGTTTTCAAATGTTCTGTTGAAGGATTTGTGCCACTGCCTGAATCCCACCACATGACCTGCTGAGCCAGCGTGAGGCTGACATAATGTGCTGTTAAGAGGTATCAGTTTACTGGATGACTTGTATGAATACAAGTACTAGTAGTAGAGGGCAGTACTGGACCTGATATCCAATACAGTGGAACCTTGGATTGTGAGTATAATTTGTTCCGGCAACGTGCTCGTAATCCAAAGCACTCGTATATCAAAGCGAATTTCCCCATAAGAAATAATGGAAACTCAGATGATTCGTTCCACACCCACTTCTCCATATAAAAACAATTACATTAATACAAAATACAGTATAAAGTAACAATTGAACAAATTAACCTGCACTTTACCTTTGAAAAGAATCGTGGCTGGTGTGAGGGGCCATTGTTGCAGTACAGATATTGACTATACGAGTGAAGCGCGAGAACCATCGGCTCAGATGTGACGTACGTCATGTGATGCTCGGCAGACAAAGTGTAAGTACTACTCATATTGCGAGACCTCACTCATGTATAGAATCACAATTTTTTGCTCGTCTTGTAAAACACTCACAAACCAGGTTACTCACAATCCAAGGTTCCACTGTACTAGTATCCGTATTGATACATCCCTAGCGCACAGAGAATGAAGCTTTGCAGAGGTTGTAGAACTGCAAATCATTTCAGTGGTGAACTTACTTTCACACAATAATGAGCTCTGAGAATTAATAGGATAATGATTTCTTGATATATCAGTGCTCAATAAAAGATGTTAAATGCAGCTGCACATTCACCTTCATCACCTCTCAAGCAGCTGTGAAGGCCTTCACGTATGTAGTTCCACTTGCATCACATTAGAAACACTCTGATTAAAGAGAAATGGGGAATCTCACTGTCGTGATCACACAGAGAAAAGTGGTACCGATACTGTACCAGGCAATGTGTCATTATAAGGAACAGCCCTCCAGATATTCACAACATTTATTGGAGTTGGGGAAGTGGGAAGGGAAAACACTTACTTTTTCCAGCCAATGCCATCAGTCTTCTTTAACAAAGTATATTACCCAAATTGAACAATCCATCATCACATCCCTACCCTGTTCTCACAAATGAACATGTCAAAAGTGAGTTTCTTTGACCCTGTTTTCTTCTGCAGATAATGTAGATGCTGCTCTGGTGTAATGTGTCTTCATCGCATTTCAGACATTTTCTGTTGTTTAGTTGAGTGTGATGGGGCAGGGCTATGGATTGGTATTTGTTTGTGGGCTAGTTACACAGTCACACATCTGAAGGTATTGATCCAATTTTGATAAAGCCTGGATCCTTGTCTGGCCGAGTCCCCACAATGTGAGTGTGCCAACAGGTTTCGGTCCCCATAATGTAAGTAATACAAATGCACACACTCACTGGAGCATGTACAGTGAACACTTGAAATTTTGTAATGAAAATACACTTTGATGACTGTTCTAATCCTCACCCTCAAACCAACATAGAGGCCATTAGGTTATCATATTATTACACAGGCCGTTCACTGTCGCTATGAGTATGTTTAAGTTGCTGTGTCTTCCGCCCTACAGTTCAAACACTGATGCTGTTGTGTTGTGTTCTGTCAGTGTTTGTTCAGTATTACGTGCAGCTCTGGCTTTCACTGAAAGATGCGTTAGAGAATGAGTGTACAGTATGTGTTTGCGTGTGTGCAGAGAGCACGGCTGCATACGACTTTGTTTGTAAGAGGTAATCTAAGGCAACCTACAGTAAAATTAACTGTCAGGCATCAGTCGGGCAAGAAGTCCCTGGCTTCTTTAGTTTTCTTGTGTGTATTCTCAGTTTTGCATTGTTTTCTTACACTTGCACTGAAAATCCATGGGCCAGAAAGATGCACATTCTATGTTGTTCTGTATACTGGCATCACCCTTGTTTCTGTAGTTTGACTGTGAAATGCAGAACAGAGTTGACATTCCATAACTATACATAGCATACGGTACATACATATACACCCTCCACTCACCTCACAGTTCTACTGAATGGAAATCTACTTTGCAAGTTAATCTTTATTTTATCTCTAATTAAATCTGCTTTAAAGACTGTGCACCCTTTCCATTCACCGCTCAAATCATTTCACCTGTAGATAATTGTGTATTGTTTATTTGGTGTTATTTACTGTGTCCCTTTCACTCTAGGACCTCTATTTTCTTGCCAGTGCAATTTCTGTGTTGCTTTGATTACAGTCATTATGCAGTTTTCCTCAGGCACATGTCTACTTTTTCCTTTTTATATGTGTATTGTGTGTTTGTTGTTTTCCTGCCATAAATGAATACACTTATGTTGAGGTAGGAGGAGCGGTGCAGTTGAGGTTGTGTGTATGCTGATTAAGCAGTGTAATTTTGGTGCTCATTTTGACTCAAAATTGCGATAACGATAACACCTGCTCAGACCACCTCTTATTGCAATCACAGGTGCAGTTTTCCTGACAAGCCACAAACTAGGAAGAATGAGATCAGGTACCCAGATGTATTTTAATGGCTGCACCAACATAAAATTAACCCTTAACTCCACAACTGGAATTCACTCTGAATTATGAAAAGATTATGTTTAAATAAGATAAATAAACTCATCTTCAGTATGTGGCTATAGATATGAATATACCTAGTCAAACAGTGCTGGTGATACTAGCAGACTACTGGGTCAATATTTATGTGCAGTGCTTCTAGTTTTGTCACTGTCACTCTAGGACTGCACTACATAACTGGCAGAAGAAGATACAGGGAAAAACTCTTTCCTCTCATATATTTCCATGTCCTGACATTAGTCAGTCAGGTTTCCTCCCTGCTCTTTAAAGGGGATGAGAGGAGCTGGTTTGATTGAATGTAAATAAATAAATAAATAAATCCAGCCCCGACTCCACCTGCTCACGATGTATTCCTCCCTTTAATGATGTATTCTGCCTCTCCTCCACAGTGCGCTCGGCAACACCTGGCTGTGCACGAAGTGCACTGCGTCAGTGGCCACCAAAATTGCAAAACAGAGTTGAACACAGCCATATTCACCTTGCTCCTGGAGTTTAGACACGAGTTTAGCACCGTGCCCTATTGTAGGAAAATAGAGCCCTAGATTTCCTCTAAAAAAACAGATAAAATTGTTTAAACCAAAGATCCTCATTGTGAAATAGCAAACACTGAGGCACAATGAAAGGGATTCAAACAATTTAACCACAGGAGATGCTTCCTGCAGTGTGTGTGTTTTTGTACTGGCTACAGAGTGAGGACATTTTGGCTGGTCTCCAGTGTAGCTCACCGGCAGCTCAGGCCAGCTTCCACACTTCTCTCTTCGTCCCTTTGTGCTGCTGGATGGAGTGGTCACCTGTTATGGTCCTTCCCCCCACTGTCTCTGACTAGTGTTCAATTCCAAGTTTCATGTTTTTTCTTTATTCATGTTTGGACTGTAGGTAATCTGGTCACCAACTTTATCTCAGGTTTCTTACTCCCTATGTTCCTGTAAGGACTCTGGTTACTAAGGAGGCTAAGCTTCCTGCTAAGGAAGCTCTCCTCCCTACCTGCCTGCTTTGAGAAGTTGTGTTTCCTTGATATTGGTTAAGCATATTATTCTAGTTTTCAAGGTGCTTGTGCTTTTGGTTTCTACACTGTTTTTAGAATAGTTCTAGAAGAGCCTTGTTTTGTCTTTGCACCAGCATTATTGTTTTATGGGTATTGTTTGAGCCTTTGTTTCGCCATGCTTTTGTAGCATTAAACCTGAGGTCTCTTGTTCACTCACGATATGTTCCAGGTTATGCTCTAGCTTGTCAGCCTCAGTCTTTGCCTTATTTCCCAACTTGGTTCCTTGGTTCATAATAAAGCAATGTGTTTTTTCACACCCTGGTCTGTAGCCTGCATTTGGTCCTAAGACTAAAACCATGATGATGTGCTGTGGAGTTCGATGTGTGTCATACACAAATATGTCAGTTACAGTAAATATGTATAAGTATTAGTAAATTTAGGTCAAATTGTATAGACAAAAATAAGCAGCTGTAAATAATAATCACTTCCATTACTTATTAGTCTGCCAATATTTTTTTTAAATAACTTAATTGTTGTGTTGATAAAATGTCAGATGCTAGTAAAGAGTCCTATTAGAACTTTGCAAAAGCCAAAATATTCAGCTAAAGAGCAACACATTTTAGAAGCTTTAACCATCAAATGTGTTTGCTTGAAAAATGACTAAAAACATTGAACTGTTTGACAGACAAATTGTTGCAGCCTAAGTTACAATAAACAGTCAAGTCTGTAGTTAAGGAAAGCAGCACCCTCTCCGCTACCTTTTTGACCCACCCACTTCAATGACCCTGGCACAAGAGAGGGTTTAGTGCAGTGTGTTTACACATAGATAGAGACAAATAGCCTTTTCCAAATGGAACTCCATGATAATTCATGTTGATTTGCAGACAGCATTAACAGTTACTGTACTTGTCCTGGTACACCACAGGCGCATCCTTCATTACTGACATCACCCCACATGTTGTCTACACTGTGTTGAAGTAGCTTCGTGTCTGGACTCCACCCTCCTATTTCCAAAGTTAGGTATACAGATAGAGTAATAATAATAACTAAAAGAAAAACATAGGACATTCCACTGCAATGCTTACTGCAAGTACAGCTCTGTATATCTGATTCATGTAATGCTTAATTGATATTAATACATTTTCATTCACCATAACATCATCAATTCCCAATTTAGTATTTTCTACTTTCAGCATTTTTTATTGGCATATTTCACCACAATAACCTCTACATTTCATTGCAGTACATTTCATAGTTCAGTAGGAAGGAAAGCAGGGAAATGCTTTCAGCCCAGCAGCTGCCTCAGGCTCTTTCTGCAGGATTCTCTTCTAACGCCTGACTATATAACATCACCCCACTCTACGCTGGAATAGTCTCTAGTCTGGATCCCAGTGATTGTCGCCCCTTTGGAAACCTCACATCATAGTCATGGAGTGGTTTGTTCTTTAGCATCTGTTTGCAGGTTGAGCTGTTCCCTCATTAGGGACAGCGCAGTGCTCTGTGGACATGTCATTGACATGTGCTATTAATATTTTCTCTGTGGTCTGGGTCTTCTAATACGACTACTGACTCTGCAGAAGTTGGTATGGTATTGTTTTCAGATTTCTGACAGCAGACCTGAAGCTTCACAGTGTGAAATTCTTTTTTTTTTGTCACTCTTTATGATATTTTATGAATGAAAAAGACAGTTTGATGTAACATTAGCTTTCCATCATTTGAATATTATCACCACTATCCTGACTGAAACACAAAGTATTTCAAAATCAATTTAGAATAGCATCTTATATTCTAATGCCATATGAAGTTTTCTTTTCCATAAAAATATAGTACACTTTCTGAAATATATAAATTGCATTCAAAAAATCAAAGAAAAGACAAACAAGCACAAAATCTGTAGGGCATCTTTGCATGGAGGTTGCAGTTTGAGTGACATCCTAATGGCCACATGCTATAGGATGTGAGAATTTGCTACAGGAGAAAAGGGGCATTGATAACACTTTATGTCTCTGCATGTATTGCCTGTGGATGTAACACACTCCCCCTCTGCTTCTCCCTCTTCCTTCCTTTTAACTCATTCTCTTGGCTTGAGGACAAAAGGGACAATGTCACAGGCTGCGTCCTCCCCGGATGGCGCTGTCAGCTGTCATTTGAGAGAGAAGCTCCAGAACACCTTTATTTGTTCTGAGATATAGCCTGTGCGTGTGTGTCTGAGTGTGTGTGCACCCTCTCTTGGGTTTGCAGTGTTCCCAGGAGTCTGGCCAGTGCATTGACATTAAGTATTAAATGTCCTGCTGGGCAAAATAACAGCAGAGATTAAATGATTGCCAGGGTTGGGGGTTTGGGTGGAGGTAGGAGTGCAGAGCCACAGAGAAGGTGACAGGCTGTGCCTGTGGTGTTTTCTGAACTTTTATACTGCAGTCATAGTTTTCTAAAAGTGCCCTGTTAAACATCCTCAATCAGGGACTGTATCAGCACTTGCCAAATGTTGACAAAATTCATCTTTGGCAGATAAATCAATAGTGTTACCTGTCACACTAGCTGGGGATGTTTTTCACAGCTTTTTCTAACTTTTTAAAATTTTATTTTCATTTGAATGCATCAGAGATATCAAGGTTTTGGCCATGGGGCTTCTGGTCTTTTTCTTAAGCTTGTTTCCCTTCTGACCAGCCTTTGATTGTGAGCCATTCAAAACAAAGCAAAATTATGGCTCTCTATCAAAAGCCCCTTGATTGGCTGCCTTTTAACCAGCAATGTTATTGTCTTCTTTTTCTGCACTGCCTGGATAGTTAACTGGCTTAACATTACTTGATAATTGATATCAATATGTGATTTGTACATTGGATAGGTGTGTGTGTGTTATGTGTGCATGTGCATTCTGTTTAATTTCATTATGAATTGCCTGCTGATACTGGGTGAGAGGCGGGGTCCACCCTGCACCGGTCACTGTCTATCACAAACAACCCCACACACACACAGGGAGGAAGCTGGAGTACCCGGAGAGAACCCACGCAGGCACAGGGAGAACATGCAGACTCCACACAGAGAATCACCGAAACCCAGAACCTTCTTGCTGTGAGGCGACATGATTGATTGATTGATTGACATGATGTACCCAGTCACCCACCTTTCCTTAGGATATATATAGTACATTACATCTGTCCTCACAAAGCAGGGCCTTTATCTTGAAGATGTACAAAGTCCCTTTTAAAGAGAAGTGATAACTTTCAGGCAGGTTGCATTCATTTTCTCTGGTGGAGGATGGTGGACGATGCATCACTAGGGCACAGCCACACTGATGTCATCACTGATCAGCCTGTTTCTCCCCATGTTTTGGTGTTGGTCTTTCGTTCCTCACGTTGTCTGCATCACTTTTGCGCTCCTATGTCCCCTTGAGCTCTCTTCAACCAAACTGCAATCCAGTCAAACACACAGACATCCCGCCCTCCTTTGGCATCAAACTATTATTTGCCAATCACCTGTTAATCAAATGAGTTACACTGCTGTCAAATTTGTTTACGTCTGTTATGACGCTCAGTGACATTAGCGACTCTTTTAGACAATGTTGTGTTAAAGTAGGAGAAATGAGAAGAAGTAAAAGGACTAGCAAAGAAGAAGACATGATTTCAAGAATGAGATTTGGTCATACTGGTTTGAATCGTACATTGAAGTTGTTGAAGAAGCATAATTCTGGTGAGTGTGAGCTTTGTAGGGCGCAGGACACAGTGGATCTTGTTCTTTTGAGTTGTCCAAGGTTCAGGCAGGAGATGGTTATTTCAAAACACCCTTCAAATTACTGTAATGGCATGAGATTGAATTTAAAAGAGATGTTACAAACGAGACCAGGGGATGTAGGGTACAGAGCAATCTTTAGGTTTTTAGAGGCCACCGGACTGAGTAAAGTAATATAGCATAAATTGCGTGAGATTATTTGTTATAGTAGCAGAAAGGGTCAGTTCTGATCCACACTCCAGTCTAGAAGGTGTCAGTAATGTGCCTAAAGTTGTCTGCCAACAACCATTAAACAACAGAAGAAGAAAATGTTGCGTTAAGCCTTAAAACTCTTTGCTTAAATGAAACAATAAACCTGTAACATTGCCACGGATTCAGTTAGCTGTGCTGTGCCCTTCAGCACGTCTAGGCTACATTTCAGTAAAGTAAGTAACACTGTGCCAAATCTGCTATTAGCTGTTTGCCACGTACCATTGGCTGTACTGCCAGCTGTTGATGCATCGCTTTGCTACTCAGACAAATACTGGCCTTATGAGGACCATCTTTTTCTATTATTTCTAAGCAATCTTTTTAACCACACTGTGGTGTCGGGTACCAAGAGGTTTTAAGTTGCCTGCCTTAATTCCCTCCAGTGTTATTTGTTTTGATAAGGAGCACAAACTACAACAACCAACTTTCCAGTGTTTTTATAGCATCTACAGTACATGAAGTCTATAAAATAAGGTTCTGATATGTGAAAGGAGGTGATCTCTGATGCTATTTATTTTTTGTGTTGGATATTAATATTTGATAACTGGTTACCCAAAACAATTAGCTTAATCACTTGGTTTAGTTTGGAGACCAGTTTAAAGGTTTTGATACAGTATGTGATTAAATGTAACTAGCAGCCTTATATAAAACATGGGCTCAGCAGCTTTCATTTTTTCAGAGTAGCTCTCTGAGTAAAAAAGATTGGACACCCCTGGACTAGACAGTTCGGTCTTTGTGACTCAGCTGCAATTCAGATTCAAAACATTTACAGCTTCAGTTATTTTTTGAGTGATTTTTTTTAATGTTTGGGTCAGTTTACATCATTTTTCTATCTGTCTTCTGTCTGAAAATGCTCAAAATAGACAATCAGAAGTGTGTGTTGTCACCTGCTTGCCTAACCGTAATGAGAATTGTACCGCAGTGTGAGTGGTGTGCTGAATAGTCACATATGCTCCACTGAGGGTGTTACCTGAGGGCCCCTCCCCAAATCAATGTTAGCAGATCCACTGGGGGGTTTCAGCCACGACCAAGTACTCCTTTAACACAATGCACTGTTATTTGCCCTGCTGGGACCCTCTCAAACACATTTTATATTTTCCTGTTGCTGTTCACAAATACCACTGCCCTCATGCATTACAGACATGGTGTTATTCCCTTCCTCAGGCTAAAGTGGATGATCATTGCATTTTCCCAGCATGCCACTGAAGGTCCTTGTTTGACTGTCAGCTGCAATGTTAGACATACCTCTCCCGAGGTCTTGGTAATATTGCTTTTATATTAGCAGCACTGCTGTGTAGCACACATTGACAAAGGCACACTAAAACAGAGGGGGCTGTTACTTTGAATGTAAGTTCAAAGCATGTGCAAACAGCCAGACAGTTAGCAATTAGAATGTAAAGTATCTGGGAGAAATGTTGTTGCTTTGTGAAACCAACTCTTTCTAACCTAAAAAAAGACATCACAATTCACATTATCAATAATTCATGCACCTTTTTGGATGTAGCTTAGTGTCAATATAATTATGTAAATACTTTACCCAAATTCAATGTGCTAAAGGATTTAGGTGAGCAGAGCTCAGGAGGTGTCGCTTAAAGAAAAGAATGCTGAAAGTTGGTTGTGGCAGGTGTTATATAATGCCTAAACTCATCATGCACAAGATAACACAACACAGTAATGACAAAATCTTTAAGATGATGACTGAATCCATACTGTAGCACTCCAGGCAAGTTGCGATACTTGACCTGTAGCATTTTCAAAAGTACACAGTGCCCTTCAGAGAGGAATAAATCTGTTTTTTCCATATGAAACAATCTCTGTAAAATTCATCTGCAGCTTTGCCTCAGAGACTCCCACCATTCTGTGAAACTATGGGAATTTCAACATATAAATCATAAAATACACCAAGGACAGTCTGTCCATGTGGATTTCCATCACTTACAGTGATGGCTGTGCTGCACTAATATTTAAATTTAAACAAAAAAAAGCATGTATATAAACCATTTTGGAATTTTAAACCTCGACTGTAGTGGCACACATTCAGCACTCTTTTTCTCTTTGGTTCAGCAAGATACAGCCTTGTGGCCAATGATTGATTCACTGCCCATTTGTTTGCTTGACAGATGTTCTATACTTTCTCCTGCTTTGGAAGATAGAACTTCTCCCCATCATATTACAGCTGCACAGCAGATACAGTAGCACTGAGGTCACAGGGACATTTCATTAAGATAGAGTTCAGTTTTGTTCTAGAGAATGTAAATATAACTATTTTGTTTCTTATCGGTCCCATATCGATAAAGTAAAGCACTAAGTCACTCCATGTGAACGCTGCTGACGCCAGCTAAAACTGTGCCCACACTGAACGTTCAGCATGTCTTAGGAGCCCTACATACATTGCTCACATTCTTTAAATGACATCAAGTAAATTTTAACATTCAAATCATGAACATAAACACTAATCTTCATGAAAAAATATTTGTATTTTATGACCATGTCTTGTGCATTTATCTTTCTCTTTGCCATCTTACATCTGTGGAATTTGGAGTTGAGACCATGGCTACAACAAAAATGACTCTGCAGCTCCCAGCAATGAATGTAAATTATTAATACACAAACACATTAGAGAAGGATTATTAGCTCTGCATTGTTCTGTCTACCAGCTGTGACTGTGATTGGCAGATTAGTGCCCATTTTCCTGTGTAGGGATTATGCTATTAGCTGGGCTGCCAGGCAGTGAATGCCCTGCCTGGCAGACATGTAGATATGCTATGGTATGTTTATGTTTGGCTTTTCATGCTTGTCTCCATATGAATTACAATTTCAACTCATGTAATTCATCTTCTATGTGTGTGCAGGGAAAGTCTAACCATGTTGGCTTTCATGTTGAATCCATACATGCTGTGCTTATATCTCAGGACACTGTTCATGCGCCCTTGGATTGTTTGATACAGTAACTTTTTTGTTATGTCACTACTATTGCAGCCGCATAATTTGAATTGTGTGGGGGAGCAACACAGAGTGTCAAGGCACATGGTCTTGCCAGGCTGTGTGTACAGTTTTTACTGCTACAGAGGTGTAGGCTTATCTCATACACCCATAGAGTTTTACTAGATGTAGTTCTGCATCACTTAACTAAATACAGTACACTAGAGTTAATGCTATCTGACACTAGTGTCACCCTGAACTCATATGTATCCTTAATGTGATGTCTCTACTTTCACAAATATCACAGTATCACTGATAGAATCCCTCCACAAAGAGGTGACACAAAGGATCTAGTCAGCAGGTCTTGTTAACACTCTTAATTTGGGCTACGTGCCTCTGTCACCATATAGGCCCCAGCTCTCATCCCAGTCCGTTCCATCACAGGGAAGCTGCATCCTGCCACAGCACACTTCACAAGCTGAGAGGCACGCTCTACACCTCAGTCCTCCCCAACATGCAACAGTGCCAATAGTGGTTTCATTCATGGACCATTTTTCATGGCTCCTCATGGTTTCACCATTCTCTTCACTTCTTTATTCTGAGGTCACTGACACCCACTCAATGAGCAATGAGACCCAGATAAACTCTCACTCATGCACCTCTCTCTATTCCTTTTTCAATTTGTTCTTCCTCTTTTCCTTCTCCTTCACCACATTTGTTCTGCTACAGTATGATTTCAGTATGTATTCTCAGAAGGGGTTGTAGGGGGCTGAAGGGGTGTAGGGTGAAGGGAGGAGCAGGTTGCCTGAAGGTTCTGCTCCGTGGCTGGCCTTGTCAAATTGGTTGATGAGAAAGGCAAGCTTGTGTTCTTGGCAGGCTGGGGATTCATCCTCCTGGCTGCGCTGATACACTTATCTAGGTTTAAAGTGGTGGTGGTGGCGGTGATGGCAGGAGGAGCTGCCACTGCAAGGGTGTTAAGAAGGAGATTTGGCTGCTGCACATCATGCCAAATGAGATCGAGCACCAGCTGATGCACTTTCTACAATGTCATGTGAACACATGCACACACTCTCTGCTTCTGCTGAGCACATACCCAGTCGAGTGGTATGGCTGAGTGATAAGGAGCCTGTAGGAGAGATGAGGGAGCACATGTTGTAAGTCTGTGTTTTCTGTCTCTCTGCCAGTGGAGTTTGAAAGGAACACAGCATCATTTGGTGAATGGAAGACAGCAAAAATGGGTGGGGGTTGGGGCGGCTATAGCAGAGGAAAGCTCCTGTTCTGACGAATGATGTTCCACTTCGCAGGCTTTATAGCACTCCAGGTGCCATTCAGGTTCATTTCTTTGCTTGTTTTTGTGGTGTGACCCCAAGGTCTCTCAGTATCTTCAAGTGAATCACAAAACACTAGAAGCCTTTCTTTCTTGTGTGTACTGTTGATAGATGCAGCATGAAATGTTTGTGACAATTTGGCAATTCAGTGCAACTGAATTTATGGTGTCAGTCCATTCTTGAAATAAACCAAGCTTATTTAATTTGCCAAAAGCCTGACCCCTCAATGTCGAGACCAAAGAAAGAGAACAAAATGCACCTTTATGGACGTCATTGCACATAGTGAGATTAGATTTCTGTTCCTGTCTGGTTATTTTTGTGGTTCACAGCAAGTCTCTGGGTCTCAATTACTTCTGTATTCCACAGTGACCACCCTTAAAAAAATTGGTACCATGCTTAGAAAGTTTTGATATCCTGCCTACAAACAATGGAAATTTAGATGCCCTTAGTATACATGATCTAAAGGAATCTGATAGCAAGTCATTCACAAGTATACAAACATGTACTTACAGTAGGTGCACGTGCAGACAGATAAGGCCAGACATTAAAGTCCCCATGGCTGCTCATTTTGCTCATTTCTAGCCATTGAATGTGTAATCTTTGGTATCCCTAGATTCTTGGCACCAATCATAACTCCAAATACTCTGTAATTATTTCAAAACAATAAAACCAGAGAGCCTCTTCCTAAAACGAGAGGATAGTTCATGAA
The DNA here is from genome assembly GCF_001952655.1 of Monopterus albus. Lineage (NCBI taxonomy): Eukaryota > Metazoa > Chordata > Actinopteri > Synbranchiformes > Synbranchidae > Monopterus > Monopterus albus. The sequence continues at coordinate 583,114 of NW_018128123.1, forward strand.
CGTGCACAACTCCTGTTGGCAGTGTTGTTTCACAAGTGGACAGCACAGCAAACCATAACAGCATTAATTAATATGAATGTCTCCTCCATAGATAGGTAAACAACGATATATGTACTGATGAAAAGAGATGTATAACACTCTAAACAAAGTGTGTAATTAAGAAACACAACAATTAATAGACGCAAGATGTGTTTTTTAAACTTACCGTTAAGTCCCACCGAGTAGTGGAAACATCACTCACTTTTAAGTAGCTCCAAGGTCGGTAAATCCAACCGGTGGTCGCTGCATCTTCCCCAACACGACCACATACAGTCCCAAAGTAATGAAATTAATTTCAACAGGTAGTGTAGCACCAACAATAACATCATGGATCGTTAATCCGCTACTTAACTAGCAACACATCACATGCAGCAGACACACTGGCCTCAAGCAGTCAAAACAAACAGGTACTGTGCTCCAGCGTCAATGAGATGATCATTCACCACTGCGAGGGGGCTTCACTGGCCACTTGCAAGTTAGTCCTGGTCAGGTAAAACAGTGAGTCCCTGTACGGGAACATTCCTGGACATGCAGTAACCTCAGGCCCTGTAGTTTTCTCCACATCCTCTGGTCACAGTGCAGCAGCAGGAGGGAAAATATATCCACAAAACCAGTCGAAAAATTTCACTTTTACAGTGGCACCGGTGGATGTCAGGCAAGCTTACGTGAATGCGCAACTGCCTGGAGATTGTGACCATTCAAGTTAATCCTTAAACTATTACATAATATTTTATTTTGTTAGAAAAAAAGTCTCATGAGCGAGAGTTTGTGAGATGAGTATAAACCGAGTTGCTTCTGTATAGAAATACTAGAACATGTGTTCACCTCATTTTTTGAGCTTTAGGTCGCATTTAAGATGAGAATTCACCACATCATTGTAGATAAGTCAGAAAACAAAGTGCCATGGGCTCTTTAACAGACCCTTAATCAGTTTATGGGTTATCAAAAATTCCTTAAAGTTACAACAAACTAACACATAATGAACTTATACTTATACAGTCTTATACTTGTACAGTGCTTTTCTATACATTGCAGCACACTCAAAGTGTTTTCATAATACTTGGCCATTCACTGGTGTCATCACCAGGAGTAAGTGGGGGTTCAGTGTCTTGCTCAAGAACCCTTCCAACATGTAGACTGGACAAGCTGGGAATCAAACTGCTAATATTCCTTTTGGGAGATGACCCGCTTTACCTCCTGAGCCACAGCCGCCCCCAGTGGTATTTGTTTAGAACTAGACAGCAGTGAATATCAGCTGTAGCATGTACTGGGTTTTACAAAAAGTTGATTTTGTAGCATTTGGAAATGAAAACTTTCAGCTTTCATTTCTGCTGTTGCTGTGCTGCCTGAACAGGAGGGAGAGGGAAATATTCTGTTTTCTCACCATAAAAGAAAGTTCAAATTGCATTGCTATGCCATAGCCCTGAGGGGGAAGGGATTTGTCTTATAGATGTGACATTATCTTAATCCACTGTCCAGATCCCAGTGCAGAGAAAAAGATGTCAGTTATATTTTCATTCTTGCTATATGCCTTCCCACAACATACAGTGCTATTAAAGTGCTGTCTGAGAGGGCTGAGGAATAGCAGCTGCAGATGACTTCAGTAAGCAGTGTGAGTTGCATCATGCTGAACACTATAACCAGAACCACAGTACCCTGAACAAAGTTTCCATGTCCAAACATTACTTTATTTCATTTATTTATTTATTTGGGTTGAGATTCACAATATTGTATTTTACATGTGCTCCTATAAAACCACAGAAATCAGAGCAGATGTTCAAATATATTTAGAAATTGACTTGTGACTAGGCCAGACATCTTCAAGCACTGAGTGAAATCTGCATGGATGCTTACATTGGGTTCGTAGCCCTGAGGGTGCACTGAGAAGCAACAAGGTCAGTCTTCCCACAAGTGATAAAATGAATGACTGAGTTCATTGTTGCTTCCCATTACATATGACTCAGAGTGAGCAGCAAACACATACGGCCATTAGTTTTTCAGTCTATATTTATCTAGAGAATGCTGAGTAGGGATCTTAGATCCTTTTCTACATTGCCTTACTTTGCACTTCTATATGGTGCTGCAGGAAGGCATAGGCCCTCTGCCCAGGAGGAGACGTTACACCCTTTCCCACTGACGTCTCCTCTCCACCCCCATTTACCAATCAATTTCTTCAGTACTAACCAGACATTATAATCAAGACATTCCTTATTGCCGGTGTCTTTACTGGTTTGCAAAGAAATAAATGAAATCATTAGATTTTATTCCAAGACATTTTAGATGCACTATGCTTTTTTTTGCTAAAGGTAGAAGAAAATCTAGATTTCTATCTCGCAAATACAAACAAAAACCAAACTGAGCAATGTGAAATGAGTGTGGATTATTTTCATAAAGACACATTTGAGAAGCGTTGTCCAGAGAGATGCATAGTGTCTACTGCTATGTGAATCCTGAAACACACTCATGTACTGCAGGGAGGTGCCCAGTACAAGACTCAGCAGCTTAGCAGAAGCAGTTTTACATGGCATAAAACAATAATGGAAGCTTTACATCAGGATGGACTGTAGCTTGCTCACGGCAACAATCGGGAAAATGCAAGTAGGTAGGAAAAATGAGTCATTCAATGCCTTTAAGTATTTAACCCTCCAATTCAAGCAGTGCTGAGCAGAATGTGGATATAGTGCTGCCAGGAGCAATGTCTCAAGTCTGTTTATTTGTGTATTTTAAAGGTCAAGATTCAGGTTTACATTTCATTTCAAGAAAACTTGTACTCATGAATGATACTAGTGCATCTTGTAAACTTACATTTAGTTTAGAAATAACCTAAATAACGAAATCATTTTCTTTCTAGGCAGCTTTAACTGAGCAAATGAAAGAATATGTATGGTTTTGTGCATATATAAAAGAAACTAAATCAAAACTTGGACCTGCATTTTCAGGAAAATAGATTATGACTTGCCAAAGATGCCTGTACAAATACTCCTCACTACGCACTGTGGCTGTGATTAGCTGTAAATGTCCCAAAACCAGGATCACCTACTGTTAGTCCAGCACAGACTGCGCTGCACAGAGGTAGAAGGTAACTAGGTACATGTGCTCATCCTTGTACTTCACTTAAGTATTTCTGTTACAGAACTTTACACTTCAACTATTCATAGGGAAATATTTGACTTTTACTCCACTACACTTATTTGACCAATAAAGTTGCTTTATTTTGTAGATTAAATGCTCTACATCTTATTATCACAAGTGTTTTCAGTTACTCGTTCTGATCTCTTGTCAGCTATTATGGGTTTTACAGAGGTTTAATTAGGCAACAAATGTAAAATACTCACTGTAGGTGTCATTGTGTATATAGAGGGGCTGGAGGCTTTAAGATTTTACAGGCAAAGTACACCAGTCTTGAAATATGCTGCATATTATTGATAAAACAGTGACAAACAGTATAATAACTAGGTTACATCAGTCATCGAGTCACATCATCACTGCCATCAATCTTCCACTCTTGAATTGGTGACAGCATAAATTTGTTTAGCACCTTAACTTTAACGAGTTTGCAACCTTTTGGCAAAACACAGGATTCGGAAAGTGTTTGAATTGAATTTGTGTTACTTTACAAAATGAGCTGGAATACAGTATTGTTATTTAGTCTTGGGCTTTGGGTGAAAGGGACATTACAGAACTGTTTTCTCTGTTTGCTCATAATTAAACAAGCAACTGCAATCAATGAATCCTTTCTGCTTTCTTAGAAATGACAAATGAACCAGTCAGAGACATGCAGTGTGTGCACGACTGCCTAAGGGTCAGCAGGCCAGTCCTTAGTAGCAGTAGATGTAGTGGTACATTAACTCATTACATCAACTCTGCCCAAAGGGTGGATGGCTGAAATCCTCACTCCATGTCCTTTGTGCTTTCTGAATTGAATGAGCACTTTTCAGTGTAAACAGTTGAGAGAAATACTGTATAATAGTCTCTATTAGGTGGTAGAATTAGTCGTGATTCCTGGTTGTATTCACCTGATTATTTTTCACTGCTCATTAATCTTGATTACTGTTATAAGAAATGGTTCTGTTAAATAGCAAAGCTGGTCTTAGGCGATGTACAGTATATATTCCAGTATAACATAACCTGTGATTCATGATGTGGCATGCCACATAATTGCTTATGACTTCAGGCAGATTTGCTGAGCATTATAAAACCAAATTTACTGCAAATCTAATAAAGGGAGCCCAAAGTTAGGCAAAGATTTGATTGGAGATTTGTGTTTTACTCGTAAAAATGATATATTCTTGGCACAGCTTTCCCCTGATAGCAGGAATAACCCTATTGGTTGAGTTAAATATCAACTGGCAGAGCCACAGAAATACAGGGCAAATATAAATTCTAAGATGACTGAAGATGTGCTGTGTGCTTGTAATAGTAGCACATGATCACTTAAGATTCCCTGCTGGTTATATTCCCATTTGCTTCGAAAGGCTCTGCACTATAGAATACAATATAATCCAGTCTGGCTGTAATGTATTTTCCTGGAATGAATGTCAGGGCTTCCCATGGGCATTTTCATGTTTTCTTGTTGACCAAGTCAATGTTTGATGGATCTGCAGTGTAAACGTCTGACATTTTTATCTGTTCTCCTTCTTGGCATTCTTTTGTTCTTGAATTGTGCTTTAACATAATTGCATAATGGAAGAAACAGGATGCAAACAGAGAGTGGGAGAGGCACAATTTAGTCGACAAAAATAGCCACAAAGCTCCATAGTAATTTACTTCGAGATAATTTCCTACTCTATTGCCAGATTGGATGATCCTGCAAAATCACAAATTATGTCCAATGTACAATGCTTTTAAATCTATCTTTGTAAAATATCTGGACATAGAGATATCAATATGTGGTTAAGGTTAAAGATGATTATGGCAAATGTGGCCATGATTAAGGTCAGGAAACGTACTGGAAATGTTACTTCGTCCATTAACACTGCACATTGGCTGTTTGTGGTACCGTCCCATAGGAGTAGAATTTAATAATATCATTTATAATATTTCTTGGCGGTTACACTGCCATAGTTTTCAGTCAGTCATAAATGCATTTCACTTTATACCATTATAAAAAAGTGAACAATTGTACCTGCTGAAGTTTCATCTCCAGTAATATTACTTCCAGAAAACTTTTGCCTCACAGACATAAAAAGCAACTACACCGGCAGATCTGACCACTCTGTGCAGCAATGCATCTGTGATTTCTGCTGAGAAAGCTCATCAGCTGTGGTCGTGAGCTTCACTACTGGTGCAGGGCTTGACATTTAAGCAAGGGCAAGTGGCTGAGATAGCCAAACTTACAAAATGGAAAATGTGGGCCTATTAAAAAAAATTTCGGACCAACTTTGAAGGAATGTACTTTGTCGTTTCACTTTGTAACAAGTGCCTCTAAATGAAATTAATTTAGGGGCACAGTCACTTTTTTAAAGAGTGCTAATTTCTAGAAGGATATATGACACAGAAATACTTAAACATTAATTATGTTTACCTGTAGAAATTGTTTTTAAATATATAAACCATTTGTTATTTACAGAATTCCTGTAGCAGTAAAACTTTATCTGAAACACCTTTCCATATGACTGTCCACTACAACTACAAACCAGCTCCAGTCTCACAAATGACCATAAGACCGAGTGGACACGTTAACAAGCATCAAGAAAACCTCAGTATTTATGAGGTAGCTGCTATTTACTGATGTTCAGTTTGCACTACATTCCATTTTTGTTTTTCACTTTGTTTTTTCTTTAATAGGTTGGCAAGTTAGTGGGAGATTAGAATCCAAAGTGGACAGTAACGCAATGAATACAGCACCTGTTTAATTTTAGTTTAATTATTTCCCCTTCATTTAATGTCTCTGTTTTAAACCTCTGGCCTACTTTAACGGGTGTGTGAATCTCTAAAGAAGTGAGAGCAGAAAAATAAGCTATACAACATTGTCCTGTCAAATAAACCAGACTAGCTTCCTTCTGATGACTTGACTATTGTTTATGCTGGACTCACTGGGAGCTGTGGTCCTGACTCCACTTAGCTGCTGTGCTCCTCACATCTAAACACTTAGCCATTAGCCTAAGGAACTCACCATAGTTAACCAGAGATATATAGGCCTACACTTACATGCCACAAGAATATGGCTCTTTTATTGAATAATAGACCCATGCATATGAACCGCTGCTGACCATTATGGCGATGTGTCAACATGGCCTGTAAACAGTTGGCTATTAACTATTATCCTAAGGAGCTCGATGACCAACACATACTGGCAGTGGATGGGAGTCTGTGGGCAAAGCTTAAATGATCACTGCTATGAAAGTGTATGCTTTTTTAGCGGGTGTTTTGATAAATTATTCTGACTGGCCTTTTACCGGCAGAGGTTTTATTGCACACACAGTACGGAGCATAGATGTTGTCACCTTGAGTAATATGTTTTACCTGCAACCCCTTTCTCCTCTGCAGCATCTCAGCTGTTCTCTGCTTCATGTGTGCAGGAGCTCAGAGCGGACAGAGGAGACACTGCTCCATAAACACAAAACCATATTTTCTACTCCACTAATCTCAGTCACTGGTCTCTATGAGCACTGATAAAATGCTCGCTGTCCTTACAAACTGAGAACCAAGTTGTTTACAACAGCAAAAAATTAATACAAACTATCACTTATGTTTTTTCATCTGCCTGATCAGGTAACTGTATGATGCATTCAACTTGCCCAAACACAGAGTTTACTTGCCCCAGGCAAGCAGACTAGCGTTAATGTTGAGCCCTGAACAATGCTGTCATTCTCTTGTTAATCACTTGTTAATTACATATTTTTATATATGACAGATTAAATTTCAGGAAAATGTTTATGGCCAGTAAATAGCATCAAGAGCAACACACAGCAGTAGCACATGACATGCATCAGCACACCCAGTCTATGTTATGCTCTGCATAAGCCGCCACACCACTGCTGTCAAGCAGTTTTATCACATTCACTCCCCTGATGGTCATGTTACAGCTAGTGCACCTTGGCTGTGTATGTACAGTATGCTGCACCCACTGTCTACTACAAGACCAGACCGTACCAGGCCATTCCAGGCCGTTCCATCACATACTGTACCTTTTGCTAATGAGTATTAAACATTAAAGACAGAGAAAGTATCCATACTTTACCCTGAGTCTGTATTCCAAAGGCCTGTTTCATCTCTGGATATACAGTGTAATGTTAATGTTCATATCTGCCTGTTCTGCTGACACTTGTAAAAGTGCTCACATAAACAACTACAGCCACAGATGCCTTTCTTATATAAGAGTGCCAAAAGCATTCTTAATAATAGAAGAAACTGTTTTTTTTTCTGCTTGGGTACATCTTTAATGTTTTGCATTGCAGGATGACAATCAAATTAACATAATTATTCATTAATATGCAAATTAGCCCAGATGTTCGTGAAGCAACAGATGCCCTCTTCTTGTACACAACAGCTCAATATGAAAAACTGCACAGACATGAAAACACA